>NW_028155421.1:0-33497 GCF_963514095.1 Eutrigla gurnardus | reverse complement strand
GCAATAGTGGTTAAAACGTGTGTTACCTGCAAATAACAGCTTAAAAGCCTCTTCCCTGCGTGAAACAGCTATTTCAGCCTTTTCACCACATTAAACTTGTAAAAGCATTGTTTTGCACTTATTTGATGTTTAGATGCCATTTTGTGTTCAAAGACACTGGAATCACATTGAAACGAAGGCAGATCCACTCCAGAGTGCTGTTATGACTTAAATGTGTTGATCTCGGTGGGACATTGAAGAATGCAGCTTATTTGACAACTGACACAGCAATAGTGGTTAAAACGTGTGTTACCTGCAAATAACAGCTTAAAAGCCTCTTCCCTGCGTGAAACAGCTATTACAGCCTTTTCACCACATTAAACTTGTAAAAGCATTGTTTTGCACTTATTTGATGTTTAGACGCCATTTTGTGTTCAAAGACACTGGAATCACATTGAAACGAAAGAAGATCCACTCCAGAGTGCTGTTTTGAATTAAATGTGTTGATCTCGGTGGGACATTGAAGAATGCAGCTTATTTGACAACTGACACTGCAATAGTGGTTAAAACGTGTGTTACCTGCAAATAACAGCTTAAAAGCCTCTTCCCTGCGTGAAACAGCTATTACAGCCTTTTCACCACATTAAACTTGTAAAAGCATTGTTTTGCACTTATTTGATGTTTAGACGCCATTTTGTGTTCAAAGACAATGGAATCACATTGAAACGAAAGAAGATCCACTCCAGAGTGCTGTTATGACTTAAATGTGTTGATCTCGGTGGGACATTGAAGAACGCAGCTTATTTGACAACTGACACAGCAATAGTGGTTAAAACGTGTGTTACCTGCAAATAACAGCTTAAAAGCCTCTTCCCTGCGTGAAACAGCTATTACAGCCTTTTCACCACATTAAACTTGTAAAAGCATTGTTTTGCACTTATTTGATGTTTAGACGCCATTTTGTGTTCAAAGACACTGGAATCACATTGAAACGAAAGAAGATCCACTCCAGAGTGCTGTTATGAATTAAATGTGTTGATCTCGGTGGGACATTGAAGAATGCAGCTTATTTGACAACTGACACTGCAATAGTGGTTAAAACGTGTGTTACCTGCAAATAACAGCTTAAAAGCCTCTTCCCTGCGTGAAACAGCTATTACAGCCTTTTCACCACATTAAACTTGTAAAAGCATTGTTTTGCACTTATTTGATGTTTAGACGCCATTTTGTGTTCAAAGACAATGGAATCACATTGAAACGAAAGAAGATCCACTCCAGAGTGCTGTTATGACTTAAATGTGTTGATCTCGGTGGGACATTGAAGAACGCAGCTTATTTGACAACTGACACTGCAATAGTGGTTAAAACGTGTGTTACCTGCAAATAACAGCTTAAAAGCCTCTTCCCTGCGTGAAACAGCTTTTACAGCCTTTTCACCACATTAAACTTGTAAAAGCATTGTTTTGCACTTATTTGATGTTTAGACGCCATTTTGTGTTCAAAGACACTGGAATCACATTGAAACGAAAGAAGATCCACTCCAGAGTGCTGTTATGACTTAAATGTGTTGATCTCGGTGGGACATTGAAGAATGCAGCTTATTTGACAACTGACACTGCAATAGTGGTTAAAACGTGTGTTACCTGCAAATAACAGCCCTGCGTGAAACAGCTATTACAGCCTTTTCACCACATTAAACTTGTAAAAGCATTGTTTTGCACTTATTTGATGTTTAGACGCCATTTTGTGTTCAAAGACACTGGAATCACATTGAAACGAAAGAAGATCCACTCCAGAGTGCTGTTATGACTTAAATGTGTTGATCTCGGTGGGACATTGAAGAATGCAGCTTATTTGACAACTGACACTGCAATAGTGGTTAAAACGTGTGTTACCTGCAAATAACAGCTTAAAAGCCTCTTCCCTGCGTGAAACAGCTTTTACAGCCTTTTCACCACATTAAACTTGTAAAAGCATTGTTTTGCACTTATTTGATGTTTAGACGCCATTTTGTGTTAAAAGAAACTGGAATCACATTGAAACGAAAGAAGATCCACTCCAGAGTGCTGTTATGACTTAAATGTGTTGATCTCGGTGGGACATTGAAGAATGCAGCTTATTTGACAACTGACACTGCAATAGTGGTTAAAACGTGTGTTACCTGCAAATAACAGCTTAAAAGCCTCTTCCCTGCGTGAAACAGCTATTTCAGCCTTTTCACCACATTAAACTTGTAAAAGCATTGTTTTGCACTTATTTGATGTTTAGACGCCATTTTGTGTTCAAAGACACTGGAATCACATTGAAACGAAGGCAGATCCACTCCAGAGTGCTGTTATGACTTAAATGTGTTGATCTCGGTGGGACATTGAAGAATGCAGCTTATTTGACAACTGACACAGCAATAGTGGTTAAAACGTGTGTTACCTGCAAATAACAGCTTAAAAGCCTCTTCCCTGCGTGAAACAGCTATTACAGCCTTTTCACCACATTAAACTTGTAAAAGCATTATTTTGCACTTATTTGATGTTTAGACGCCATTTTGTGTTCAAAGACACTGGAATCACATTGAAACGAAAGCAGATCCACAACAGAGTGCTGTTATGACTTAAATGTGTTGATCTCGGTGGGACATTGAAGAATGCAGCTTATTTGACAACTGACACAGCAATAGTGGTTAAAACGTGTGTTACCTGCAAATAACAGCTTAAAAGCCTCTTCCCTGCGTGAAACAGCTATTTCAGCCTTTTCACCACATTAAACTTGTAAAAGCATTGTTTTGCACTTATTTGATGTTTAGACGCCATTTTGTGTTCAAAGACACTGGAATCACATTGAAACGAAGACAGATCCACTCCAGAGTGCTGTTATGACTTAAATGTGTTGATCTCGGTGGGACATTGAAGAATGCAGCTTATTTGACAACTGACACAGCAATAGTGGTTAAAACGTGTGTTACCTGCAAATAACAGCTTAAAAGCCTCTTCCCTGCGTGAAACAGCTATTACAGCCTTTTCACCACATTAAACTTGTAAAAGCATTGTTTTGCACTTATTTGATGTTTAGACGCCATTTTGTGTTCAAAGACACTGGAATCACATTGAAACGAAAGCAGATCCACTCCAGAGTGCTGTTATGACTTAAATGTGTTGATCTCGGTGGGACATTGAAGAATGCAGCTTATTTGACAACTGACACTGCAATAGTGGTTAAAACGTGTGTTACCTGCAAATAACAGCTTAAAAGCCTCTTCCCTGCGTGAAACAGCTATTACAGCCTTTTCACCACATTAAACTTGTAAAAGCATTGTTTTGCACTTATTTGATGTTTAGACGCCATTTTGTGTTCAAAGACACTGGAATCACATTGAAACAAAAGCAGATCCACTCCAGAGTGCTGTTATGACTTAAATGTGTTGATCTCGGTGGGACATTGAAGAATGAAGCTTATTTGACAACTGACACAGCAATAGTGGTTAAAACGTGTGTTACCTGCAAATAACAGCTTAAAAGCCTCTTCCCTGCGTGAAACAGCTATTTCAGCCTTTTCACCACATTAAACTTGTAAAAGCATTGTTTTGCACTTATTTGATGTTTAGACGCCATTTTGTGTTCAAAGACACTGGAATCACATTGAAACGAAGGCAGATCCACTCCAGAGTGCTGTTATGACTTAAATGTGTTGATCTCGGTGGGACATTGAAGAATGCAGCTTATTTGACAACTGACACAGCAATAGTGGTTAAAACGTGTGTTACCTGCAAATAACAGCTTAAAAGCCTCTTCCCTGCGTGAAACAGCTATTTCAGCCTTTTCACCACATTAAACTTGTAAAAGCATTGTTTTGCACTTATTTGATGTTTAGACGCCATTTTGTGTTCAAAGACACTGGAATCACATTGAAACGAAGGCAGATGCACTCCAGAGTGCTGTTATGACTTAAATGTGTTGATCTCGGTGGGACATTGAAGAATGCAGCTTATTTGACAACTGACACAGCAATAGTGGTTAAACGTGTGTTACCTGCAAATAACAGCTTAAAAGCCTCTTCCCTGCGTGAAACAGCTATTACAGCCTTTTCACCACATTAAACTTGTAAAAGCATTGTTTTGCACTTATTTGATGTTTAGACGCCATTTTGTGTTCAAAGACACTGGAATCACATTGAAACGAAAGCAGATCCACTCCAGAGTGCTGTTATGACTTAAATGTGTTGATCTCGGTGGGACATTGAAGAATGCAGCTTATTTGACAACTGACACTGCAATAGTGGTTAAAACGTGTGTTACCTGCAAATAACAGCCCTGCGTGAAACAGCTATTACAGCCTTTTCACCACATTAAACTTGTAAAAGCATTGTTTTGCACTTATTTGATGTTTAGACGCCATTTTGTGTTCAAAGACACTGGAATCACATTGAAACGAAAGAAGATCCACTCCAGAGTGCTGTTATGACTTAAATGTGTTGATCTCGGTGGGACATAGAAGAATGCATCTTATTTGACAACTGACACTGCAATAGTGGTTAAAACGTGTGTTACCTGCAAATAACAGCTTAAAAGCCTCTTCCCTGCGTGAAACAGCTATTACAGCCTTTTCACCACATTAAACTTGTAAAAGCATTGTTTTGCACTTATTTGATGTTTAGACGCCATTTTGTGTTCAAAGACACTGGAATCACATTGAAACGAAAGAAGATCCACTCCAGAGTGCTGTTATGACTTAAATGTGTTGATCTCGGTGGGACATTGAAGAATGCAGCTTATTTGACAACTGACACTGCAATAGTGGTTAAAACGTGTGTTACCTGCAAATAACAGCCCTGCGTGAAACAGCTATTACAGCCTTTTCACCACATTAAACTTGTAAAAGCATTGTTTTGCACTTATTTGATGTTTAGACGCCATTTTGTGTTCAAAGACACTGGAATCACATTGAAACGAAAGAAGATCCACTCCAGAGTGCTGTTATGACTTAAATGTGTTGATCTCGGTGGGACATTGAAGAATGCAGCTTATTTGACAACTGACACTGCAATAGTGGTTAAAACGTGTGTTACCTGCAAATAACAGCTTAAAAGCCTCTTCCCTGCGTGAAACAGCTTTTACAGCCTTTTCACCACATTAAACTTGTAAAAGCATTGTTTTGCACTTATTTGATGTTTAGACGCCATTTTGTGTTAAAAGAAACTGGAATCACATTGAAACGAAAGAAGATCCACTCCAGAGTGCTGTTATGACTTAAATGTGTTGATCTCGGTGGGACATTGAAGAATGCAGCTTATTTGACAACTGACACTGCAATAGTGGTTAAAACGTGTGTTACCTGCAAATAACAGCTTAAAAGCCTCTTCCCTGCGTGAAACAGCTATTTCAGCCTTTTCACCACATTAAACTTGTAAAAGCATTGTTTTGCACTTATTTGATGTTTAGACGCCATTTTGTGTTCAAAGACACTGGAATCACATTGAAACGAAGGCAGATCCACTCCAGAGTGCTGTTATGACTTAAATGTGTTGATCTCGGTGGGACATTGAAGAATGCAGCTTATTTGACAACTGACACAGCAATAGTGGTTAAAACGTGTGTTACCTGCAAATAACAGCTTAAAAGCCTCTTCCCTGCGTGAAACAGCTATTTCAGCCTTTTCACCACATTAAACTTGTAAAAGCATTGTTTTGCACTTATTTGATGTTTAGATGCCATTTTGTGTTCAAAGACACTGGAATCACATTGAAACGAAGGCAGATCCACTCCAGAGTGCTGTTATGACTTAAATGTGTTGATCTCGGTGGGACATTGAAGAATGCAGCTTATTTGACAACTGACACAGCAATAGTGGTTAAAACGTGTGTTACCTGCAAATAACAGCTTAAAAGCCTCTTCCCTGCGTGAAACAGCTATTACAGCCTTTTCACCACATTAAACTTGTAAAAGCATTATTTTGCACTTATTTGATGTTTAGACGCCATTTTGTGTTCAAAGACACTGGAATCACATTGAAACGAAAGCAGATCCACAACAGAGTGCTGTTATGACTTAAATGTGTTGATCTCGGTGGGACATTGAAGAATGCAGCTTATTTGACAACTGACACAGCAATAGTGGTTAAAACGTGTGTTACCTGCAAATAACAGCTTAAAAGCCTCTTCCCTGCGTGAAACAGCTATTTCAGCCTTTTCACCACATTAAACTTGTAAAAGCATTGTTTTGCACTTATTTGATGTTTAGACGCCATTTTGTGTTCAAAGACACTGGAATCACATTGAAACGAAGACAGATCCACTCCAGAGTGCTGTTATGACTTAAATGTGTTGATCTCGGTGGGACATTGAAGAATGCAGCTTATTTGACAACTGACACAGCAATAGTGGTTAAAACGTGTGTTACCTGCAAATAACAGCTTAAAAGCCTCTTCCCTGCGTGAAACAGCTATTACAGCCTTTTCACCACATTAAACTTGTAAAAGCATTGTTTTGCACTTATTTGATGTTTAGACGCCATTTTGTGTTCAAAGACACTGGAATCACATTGAAACGAAAGCAGATCCACTCCAGAGTGCTGTTATGACTTAAATGTGTTGATCTCGGTGGGACATTGAAGAATGCAGCTTATTTGACAACTGACACTGCAATAGTGGTTAAAACGTGTGTTACCTGCAAATAACAGCTTAAAAGCCTCTTCCCTGCGTGAAACAGCTATTACAGCCTTTTCACCACATTAAACTTGTAAAAGCATTGTTTTGCACTTATTTGATGTTTAGACGCCATTTTGTGTTCAAAGACACTGGAATCACATTGAAACAAAAGCAGATCCACTCCAGAGTGCTGTTATGACTTAAATGTGTTGATCTCGGTGGGACATTGAAGAATGAAGCTTATTTGACAACTGACACAGCAATAGTGGTTAAAACGTGTGTTACCTGCAAATAACAGCTTAAAAGCCTCTTCCCTGCGTGAAACAGCTATTTCAGCCTTTTCACCACATTAAACTTGTAAAAGCATTGTTTTGCACTTATTTGATGTTTAGACGCCATTTTGTGTTCAAAGACACTGGAATCACATTGAAACGAAGGCAGATCCACTCCAGAGTGCTGTTATGACTTAAATGTGTTGATCTCGGTGGGACATTGAAGAATGCAGCTTATTTGACAACTGACACAGCAATAGTGGTTAAAACGTGTGTTACCTGCAAATAACAGCTTAAAAGCCTCTTCCCTGCGTGAAACAGCTATTTCAGCCTTTTCACCACATTAAACTTGTAAAAGCATTGTTTTGCACTTATTTGATGTTTAGACGCCATTTTGTGTTCAAAGACACTGGAATCACATTGAAACGAAGGCAGATGCACTCCAGAGTGCTGTTATGACTTAAATGTGTTGATCTCGGTGGGACATTGAAGAATGCAGCTTATTTGACAACTGACACAGCAATAGTGGTTAAACGTGTGTTACCTGCAAATAACAGCTTAAAAGCCTCTTCCCTGCGTGAAACAGCTATTACAGCCTTTTCACCACATTAAACTTGTAAAAGCATTGTTTTGCACTTATTTGATGTTTAGACGCCATTTTGTGTTCAAAGACACTGGAATCACATTGAAACGAAAGCAGATCCACTCCAGAGTGCTGTTATGACTTAAATGTGTTGATCTCGGTGGGACATTGAAGAATGCAGCTTATTTGACAACTGACACTGCAATAGTGGTTAAAACGTGTGTTACCTGCAAATAACAGCCCTGCGTGAAACAGCTATTACAGCCTTTTCACCACATTAAACTTGTAAAAGCATTGTTTTGCACTTATTTGATGTTTAGACGCCATTTTGTGTTCAAAGACACTGGAATCACATTGAAACGAAAGAAGATCCACTCCAGAGTGCTGTTATGACTTAAATGTGTTGATCTCGGTGGGACATAGAAGAATGCATCTTATTTGACAACTGACACTGCAATAGTGGTTAAAACGTGTGTTACCTGCAAATAACAGCTTAAAAGCCTCTTCCCTGCGTGAAACAGCTATTACAGCCTTTTCACCACATTAAACTTGTAAAAGCATTGTTTTGCACTTATTTGATGTTTAGACGCCATTTTGTGTTCAAAGACACTGGAATCACATTGAAACGAAAGAAGATCCACTCCAGAGTGCTGTTATGACTTAAATGTGTTGAGCTCGGTGGGACATTGAAGAATGCAGCTTATTTGACAAATGACACTGCAATAGTGGTTAAAACGTGTGTTACCTGCAAATAACAGCCCTGCGTGAAACAGCTATTACAGCCTTTTCACCACATTAAAATTGTAAAAGCATTGTTTTGCACTTATTTGATGTTTAGACGCCATTTTGTGTTCAAAGACACTGGAATCACATTGAAACGAAAGAAGATCAACTCCAGAGTGCTGTTATGACTTAAATGTGTTGATCTCGGTGGGACATTGAAGAATGCAGCTTATTTGACAACTGACACAGCAATAGTGGTTAAAACGTGTGTTACCTGCAAATAACAGCTTAAAAGCCTCTTCCCTGCGTGAAACAGCTATTACAGCCTTTTCACCACATTAAACTTGTAAAAGCATTGTTTTGCACTTATTTGATGTTTAGACGCCATTTTGTGTTCAAAGACACTGGAATCACATTGAAACGAAAGCAGATCCACTCCAGAGTGCTGTTATGACTTAAATGTGTTGATCTCGGTGGGACATTGAAGAATGCAGCTTATTTGACAACTGACACTGCAATAGTGGTTAAAACGTGTGTTACCTGCAAATAACAGCCCTGCGTGAAACAGCTATTACAGCCTTTTCACCACATTAAACTTGTAAAAGCATTGTTTTGCACTTATTTGATGTTTAGACGCCATTTTGTGTTCAAAGACACTGGAATCACATTGAAACGAAAGAAGATCCACTCCAGAGTGCTGTTATGACTTAAATGTGTTGATCTCGGTGGGACATTGAAGAATGCAGCTTATTTGACAACTGACACTGCAATAGTGGTTAAAACGTGTGTTACCTGCAAATAACAGCTTAAAAGCCTCTTCCCTGCGTGAAACAGCTATTACAGCCTTTTCACCACATTAAACTTGTAAAAGCATTGTTTTGCACTTATTTGATGTTTAGACGCCATTTTGTGTTCAAAGACACTGGAATCACATTGAAACGAAAGAAGATCCACTCCAGAGTGCTGTTATGACTTAAATGTGTTGAGTTCGGTGGGACATTGAAGAATGCAGCTTATTTGACAAATGACACTGCAATAGTGGTTAAAACGTGTGTTACCTGCAAATAACAGCCCTGCGTGAAACAGCTATTACAGCCTTTTCACCACATTAAAATTGTAAAAGCATTGTTTTGCACTTATTTGATGTTTAGACGCCATTTTGTGTTCAAAGACACTGGAATCACATTGAAACGAAAGAAGATCAACTCCAGAGTGCTGTTATGACTTAAATGTGTTGATCTCGGTGGGACATTGAAGAATGCAGCTTATTTGACAACTGACACAGCAATAGTGGTTAAAACGTGTGTTACCTGCAAATAACAGCTTAAAAGCCTCTTCCCTGCGTGAAACAGCTATTACAGCCTTTTCACCACATTAAACTTGTAAAAGCATTGTTTTGCACTTATTTGATGTTTAGACGCCATTTTGTGTTCAAAGACACTGGAATCACATTGAAACGAAAGAAGATCCACTCCAGAGTGCTGTTATGACTTAAATGTGTTGAGCTCGGTGGGACATTGAAGAATGCAGCTTATTTGACAAATGACACTGCAATAGTGGTTAAAACGTGTGTTACCTGCAAATAACAGCCCTGCGTGAAACAGCTATTACAGCCTTTTCACCACATTAAAATTGTAAAAGCATTGTTTTGCACTTATTTGATGTTTAGACGCCATTTTGTGTTCAAAGACACTGGAATCACATTGAAACGAAAGAAGATCCACTCCAGAGTGCTGTTATGACTTAAATGTGTTGATCTCGGTGGGACATAGAAGAATGCATCTTATTTGACAACTGACACTGCAATAGTGGTTAAAACGTGTGTTACCTGCAAATAACAGCTTAAAAGCCTCTTCCCTGCGTGAAACAGCTATTACAGCCTTTTCACCACATTAAACTTGTAAAAGCATTGTTTTGCACTTATTTGATGTTTAGACGCCATTTTGTGTTCAAAGACACTGGAATCACATTGAAACGAAAGAAGATCCACTCCAGAGTGCTGTTATGACTTAAATGTGTTGAGCTCGGTGGGACATTGAAGAATGCAGCTTATTTGACAAATGACACTGCAATAGTGGTTAAAACGTGTGTTACCTGCAAATAACAGCCCTGCGTGAAACAGCTATTACAGCCTTTTCACCACATTAAAATTGTAAAAGCATTGTTTTGCACTTATTTGATGTTTAGACGCCATTTTGTGTTCAAAGACACTGGAATCACATTGAAACGAAAGAAGATCAACTCCAGAGTGCTGTTATGACTTAAATGTGTTGATCTCGGTGGGACATTGAAGAATGCAGCTTATTTGACAACTGACACAGCAATAGTGGTTAAAACGTGTGTTACCTGCAAATAACAGCTTAAAAGCCTCTTCCCTGCGTGAAACAGCTATTACAGCCTTTTCACCACATTAAACTTGTAAAAGCATTGTTTTGCACTTATTTGATGTTTAGACGCCATTTTGTGTTCAAAGACACTGGAATCACATTGAAACGAAAGCAGATCCACTCCAGAGTGCTGTTATGACTTAAATGTGTTGATCTCGGTGGGACATTGAAGAATGCAGCTTATTTGACAACTGACACTGCAATAGTGGTTAAAACGTGTGTTACCTGCAAATAACAGCCCTGCGTGAAACAGCTATTACAGCCTTTTCACCACATTAAACTTGTAAAAGCATTGTTTTGCACTTATTTGATGTTTAGACGCCATTTTGTGTTCAAAGACACTGGAATCACATTGAAACGAAAGAAGATCCACTCCAGAGTGCTGTTATGACTTAAATGTGTTGATCTCGGTGGGACATTGAAGAATGCAGCTTATTTGACAACTGACACTGCAATAGTGGTTAAAACGTGTGTTACCTGCAAATAACAGCTTAAAAGCCTCTTCCCTGCGTGAAACAGCTATTACAGCCTTTTCACCACATTAAACTTGTAAAAGCATTGTTTTGCACTTATTTGATGTTTAGACGCCATTTTGTGTTCAAAGACACTGGAATCACATTGAAACGAAAGAAGATCCACTCCAGAGTGCTGTTATGACTTAAATGTGTTGAGTTCGGTGGGACATTGAAGAATGCAGCTTATTTGACAAATGACACTGCAATAGTGGTTAAAACGTGTGTTACCTGCAAATAACAGCCCTGCGTGAAACAGCTATTACAGCCTTTTCACCACATTAAAATTGTAAAAGCATTGTTTTGCACTTATTTGATGTTTAGACGCCATTTTGTGTTCAAAGACACTGGAATCACATTGAAACGAAAGAAGATCAACTCCAGAGTGCTGTTATGACTTAAATGTGTTGATCTCGGTGGGACATTGAAGAATGCAGCTTATTTGACAACTGACACAGCAATAGTGGTTAAAACGTGTGTTACCTGCAAATAACAGCTTAAAAGCCTCTTCCCTGCGTGAAACAGCTATTACAGCCTTTTCACCACATTAAACTTGTAAAAGCATTGTTTTGCACTTATTTGATGTTTAGACGCCATTTTGTGTTCAAAGACACTGGAATCACATTGAAACGAAAGAAGATCCACTCCAGAGTGCTGTTATGACTTAAATGTGTTGAGCTCGGTGGGACATTGAAGAATGCAGCTTATTTGACAAATGACACTGCAATAGTGGTTAAAACGTGTGTTACCTGCAAATAACAGCCCTGCGTGAAACAGCTATTACAGCCTTTTCACCACATTAAAATTGTAAAAGCATTGTTTTGCACTTATTTGATGTTTAGACGCCATTTTGTGTTCAAAGACACTGGAATCACATTGAAACGAAAGAAGATCAACTCCAGAGTGCTGTTATGACTTAAATGTGTTGATCTCGGTGGGACATTGAAGAATGCAGCTTATTTGACAACTGACACAGCAATAGTGGTTAAAACGTGTGTTACCTGCAAATAACAGCTTAAAAGCCTCTTCCCTGCGTGAAACAGCTATTACAGCCTTTTCACCACATTAAACTTGTAAAAGCATTGTTTTGCACTTATTTGATGTTTAGACGCCATTTTGTGTTCAAAGACACTGGAATCACATTGAAACGAAAGCAGATCCACTCCAGAGTGCTGTTATGACTTAAATGTGTTGATCTCGGTGGGACATTGAAGAATGCAGCTTATTTGACAACTGACACTGCAATAGTGGTTAAAACGTGTGTTACCTGCAAATAACAGCCCTGCGTGAAACAGCTATTACAGCCTTTTCACCACATTAAACTTGTAAAAGCATTGTTTTGCACTTATTTGATTTTTAGACGCCATTTTGTGTTCAAAGACACTGGAATCACATTGAAACGAAAGAAGATCCACTCCAGAGTGCTGTTATGACTTAAATGTGTTGAGCTCGGTGGGACATTGAAGAATGCAGCTTATTTGACAAATGACACTGCAATAGTGGTTAAAACGTGTGTTACCTGCAAATAACAGCCCTGCGTGAAACAGCTATTACAGCCTTTTCACCACATTAAAATTGTAAAAGCATTGTTTTGCACTTATTTGATGTTTAGACGCCATTTTGTGTTCAAAGACACTGGAATCACATTGAAACGAAAGAAGATCAACTCCAGAGTGCTGTTATGACTTAAATGTGTTGATCTCGGTGGGACATTGAAGAATGCAGCTTATTTGACAACTGACACAGCAATAGTGGTTAAAACGTGTGTTACCTGCAAATAACAGCTTAAAAGCCTCTTCCCTGCGTGAAACAGCTATTACAGCCTTTTCACCACATTAAACTTGTAAAAGCATTGTTTTGCACTTATTTGATGTTTAGACGCCATTTTGTGTTCAAAGACACTGGAATCACATTGAAACGAAAGCAGATCCACTCCAGAGTGCTGTTATGACTTAAATGTGTTGATCTCGGTGGGACATTGAAGAATGCAGCTTATTTGACAACTGACACAGCAATAGTGGTTAAAACGTGTGTTACCTGCAAATAACAGCTTAAAAGCCTCTTCCCTGCGTGAACAGCTATTACAGCCTTTTCACCACATTAAACTTGTAAAAGCATTGTTTTGCACTTATTTGATGTTTAGACGCCATTTTGTGTTCAAAGACACTGGAATCACATTAAAAAGAAAGCAGATCCACTCCAGAGTGCTGTTATGACTTAAATGTGTTGATCTCGGTGGGGCATTGAAGAATGCAGCTTATTTGACAACTGACACAGCAATAGTGGTTAAAACGTGTGTTACCTGCAAATAACAGCTTAAAAGCCTCTTCCCTGCGTGAAACAGCTATTACAGCCTTTTCACCACATTAAACTTGTAAAAGCATTGTTTTGCACTTATTTGATGTTTAGACGCCATTTTGTGTTCAAAGACACTGGAATCACATTGAAACGAAAGCAGATCCACTCCAGAGTGCTGTTATGACTTAAATGTGTTGATCTCGGTGGGACATTGAAGAATGCAGCTTATTTGACAACTGACACTGCAATAGTGGTTAAAACGTGTGTTACCTGCAAATAACAGCTTAAAAGCCTCTTCCCTGCGTGAAACAGCTATTACAGCCTTTTCACCACATTAAACTTGTAAAAGCATTGTTTTGCACTTATTTGATGTTTAGACGCCATTTTGTGTTCAAAGACACTGGAATCACATTGAAACAAAAGCAGATCCACTCCAGAGTGCTGTTATGACTTAAATGTGTTGATCTCGGTGGGACATTGAAGAATAAAGCTTATTTGACAACTGACACAGCAATAGTGGTTAAAACGTGTGATACCTGCAAATAACAGCTTAAAAGCCTCTTCCCTGCGTGAAACAGCTATTTCAGCCTTTTCACCACATTAAACTTGTAAAATCATTGTTTTGCACTTATTTGATGTTTAGACGCCATTTTGTGTTCAAAGACACTGGAATCACATTGAAACGAAGGCAGATCCACTCCAGAGTGCTGTTATGACTTAAATGTGTTGATCTCGGTGGGACATTGAAGAATGCAGCTTATTTGACAACTGACACAGCAATAGTGGTTAAAACGTGTGTTACCTGCAAATAACAGCTTAAAAGCCTCTTCCCTGCGTGAAACAGCTATTTCAGCCTTTTCACCACATTAAACTTGTAAAAGCATTGTTTTGCACTTATTTGATGTTTAGACGCCATTTTGTGTTCAAAGACACTGGAATCACATTGAAACGAAGGCAGATCCACTCCAGAGTGCTGTTATGACTTAAATGTGTTGATCTCGGTGGGACATTGAAGAATAAAGCTTATTTGACAACTGACACAGCAATAGTGGTTAAAACGTGTGATACCTGCAAATAACAGCTTAAAAGCCTCTTCCCTGCGTGAAACAGCTATTTCAGCCTTTTCACCACATTAAACTTGTAAAATCATTGTTTTGCACTTATTTGATGTTTAGACGCCATTTTGTGTTCAAAGACACTGGAATCACATTGAAACGAAGGCAGATCCACTCCAGAGTGCTGTTATGACTTAAATGTGTTGATCTCGGTGGGACATTGAAGAATGCAGCTTATTTGACAACTGACACAGCAATAGTGGTTAAAACGTGTGTTACCTGCAAATAACAGCTTAAAAGCCTCTTCCCTGCGTGAAACAGCTATTTCAGCCTTTTCACCACATTAAACTTGTAAAAGCATTGTTTTGCACTTATTTGATGTTTAGACGCCATTTTGTGTTCAAAGACACTGGAATCACATTGAAACGAAGGCAGATGCACTCCAGAGTGCTGTTATGACTTAAATGTGTTGATCTCGGTGGGACATTGAAGAATGCAGCTTATTTGACAACTGACACAGCAATAGTGGTTAAAACGTGTGTTACCTGCAAATAACAGCTTAAAAGCCTCTTCCCTGCGTGAAACAGCTATTACAGCCTTTTCACCACATTAAACTTGTAAAAGCATTGTTTTGCACTTATTTGATGTTTAGACGCCATTTTGTGTTCAAAGACACTGGAATCACATTGAAACAAAAGCAGATCCACTCCAGAGTGCTGTTATGACTTAAATGTGTTGATCTCGGTGGGACATTGAAGAATGCAGCTTATTTGACAACTGACACTGCAATAGTGGTTAAAACGTGTGTTACCTGCAAATAACAGCCCTGCGTGAAACAGCTATTACAGCCTTTTCACCACATTAAACTTGTAAAAGCATTGTTTTGCACTTATTTGATGTTTAGACGCCATTTTGTGTTCAAAGACACTGGAATCACATTGAAACGAAAGAAGATCAACTCCAGAGTGCTGTTATGACTTAAATGTGTTGATCTCGGTGGGACATTGAAGAATGCAGCTTATTTGACAACTGACACAGCAATAGTGGTTAAAACGTGTGTTACCTGCAAATAACAGCTTAAAAGCCTCTTCCCTGCGTGAAACAGCTATTACAGCCTTTTCACCACATTAAACTTGTAAAAGCATTGTTTCGCACTTATTTGATGTTTAGACGCCATTTTGTGTTCAAAGACACTGGAATCACATTGAAACGAAAGCAGATCCACTCCAGAGTGCTGTTATGACTTAAATGTGTTGATCTCGGTGGGACATTGAAGAATGCAGCTTATTTGACAACTGACACAGCAATAGTGGTTAAAACGTGTGTTACCTGCAAATAACAGCTTAAAAGCCTCTTCCCTGCGTGAACAGCTATTACAGCCTTTTCACCACATTAAACTTGTAAAAGCATTGTTTTGCACTTATTTGATGTTTAGACGCCATTTTGTGTTCAAAGACACTGGAATCACATTGAAACGAAAGCAGATCCACTCCAGAGTGCTGTTATGACTTAAATGTGTTGATCTCGGTGGGGCATTGAAGAATGCAGCTTATTTGACAACTGACACAGCAATAGTGGTTAAAACGTGTGTTACCTGCAAATAACAGCTTAAAAGCCTCTTCCCTGCGTGAAACAGCTATTACAGCCTTTTCACCACATTAAACTTGTAAAAGCATTGTTTTGCACTTATTTGATGTTTAGACGCCATTTTGTGTTCAAAGACACTGGAATCACATTGAAACGAAAGCAGATCCACTCCAGAGTGCTGTTATGACTTAAATGTGTTGATCTCGGTGGGACATTGAAGAATGCAGCTTATTTGACAACTGACACTGCAATAGTGGTTAAAACGTGTGTTACCTGCAAATAACAGCTTAAAAGCCTCTTCCCTGCGTGAAACAGCTATTACAGCCTTTTCACCACATTAAACTTGTAAAAGCATTGTTTTGCACTTATTTGATGTTTAGACGCCATTTTGTGTTCAAAGACACTGGAATCACATTGAAACAAAAGCAGATGCACTCCAGAGTGCTGTTATGACTTAAATGTGTTGATCTCGGTGGGACATTGAAGAATGCAGCTTATTTGACAACTGACACAGCAATAGTGGTTAAAACGTGTGTTACCTGCAAATAACAGCTTAAAAGCCTCTTCCCTGCGTGAAACAGCTATTACAGCCTTTTCACCACATTAAACTTGTAAAAGCATTGTTTTGCACTTATTTGATGTTTAGACGCCATTTTGTGTTCAAAGACACTGGAATCACATTGAAACAAAAGCAGATCCACTCCAGAGTGCTGTTATGACTTAAATGTGTTGATCTCGGTGGGACATTGAAGAATGCAGCTTATTTGACAACTGACACTGCAATAGTGGTTAAAACGTGTGTTACCTGCAAATAACAGCCCTGCGTGAAACAGCTATTACAGCCTTTTCACCACATTAAACTTGTAAAAGCATTGTTTTGCACTTATTTGATGTTTAGACGCCATTTTGTGTTCAAAGACACTGGAATCACATTGAAACGAAAGAAGATCAACTCCAGAGTGCTGTTATGACTTAAATGTGTTGATCTCGGTGGGACATTGAAGAATGCAGCTTATTTGACAACTGACACAGCAATAGTGGTTAAAACGTGTGTTACCTGCAAATAACAGCTTAAAAGCCTCTTCCCTGCGTGAAACAGCTATTACAGCCTTTTCACCACATTAAACTTGTAAAAGCATTGTTTCGCACTTATTTGATGTTTAGACGCCATTTTGTGTTCAAAGACACTGGAATCACATTGAAACGAAAGCAGATCCACTCCAGAGTGCTGTTATGACTTAAATGTGTTGATCTCGGTGGGACATTGAAGAATGCAGCTTATTTGACAACTGACACAGCAATAGTGGTTAAAACGTGTGTTACCTGCAAATAACAGCTTAAAAGCCTCTTCCCTGCGTGAACAGCTATTACAGCCTTTTCACCACATTAAACTTGTAAAAGCATTGTTTTGCACTTATTTGATGTTTAGACGCCATTTTGTGTTCAAAGACACTGGAATCACATTGAAACGAAAGCAGATCCACTCCAGAGTGCTGTTATGACTTAAATGTGTTGATCTCGGTGGGGCATTGAAGAATGCAGCTTATTTGACAACTGACACAGCAATAGTGGTTAAAACGTGTGTTACCTGCAAATAACAGCTTAAAAGCCTCTTCCCTGCGTGAAACAGCTATTACAGCCTTTTCACCACATTAAACTTGTAAAAGCATTGTTTTGCACTTATTTGATGTTTAGACGCCATTTTGTGTTCAAAGACACTGGAATCACATTGAAACGAAAGCAGATCCACTCCAGAGTGCTGTTATGACTTAAATGTGTTGATCTCGGTGGGACATTGAAGAATGCAGCTTATTTGACAACTGACACTGCAATAGTGGTTAAAACGTGTGTTACCTGCAAATAACAGCTTAAAAGCCTCTTCCCTGCGTGAAACAGCTATTACAGCCTTTTCACCACATTAAACTTGTAAAAGCATTGTTTTGCACTTATTTGATGTTTAGACGCCATTTTGTGTTCAAAGACACTGGAATCACATTGAAACAAAAGCAGATCCACTCCAGAGTGCTGTTATGACTTAAATGTGTTGATCTCGGTGGGACATTGAAGAATAAAGCTTATTTGACAACTGACACAGCAATAGTGGTTAAAACGTGTGATACCTGCAAATAACAGCTTAAAAGCCTCTTCCCTGCGTGAAACAGCTATTTCAGCCTTTTCACCACATTAAACTTGTAAAAGCATTGTTTTGCACTTATTTGATGTTTAGACGCCATTTTGTGTTCAAAGACACTGGAATCACATTGAAACGAAAGCAGATCCACTCCAGAGTGCTGTTATGACTTAAATGTGTTGATCTCGGTGGGGCATTGAAGAATGCAGCTTATTTGACAACTGACACAGCAATAGTGGTTAAAACGTGTGTTACCTGCAAATAACAGCTTAAAAGCCTCTTCCCTGCGTGAAACAGCTATTTCAGCCTTTTCACCACATTAAACTTGTAAAAGCATTGTTTTGCACTTATTTGATGTTTAGACGCCATTTTGTGTTCAAAGACACTGGAATCACATTGAAACGAAGGCAGATGCACTCCAGAGTGCTGTTATGACTTAAATGTGTTGATCTCGGTGGGACATTGAAGAATGCAGCTTATTTGACAACTGACACAGCAATAGTGGTTAAAACGTGTGTTACCTGCAAATAACAGCTTAAAAGCCTCTTCCCTGCGTGAAACAGCTATTACAGCCTTTTCACCACATTAAACTTGTAAAAGCATTGTTTTGCACTTATTTGATGTTTAGACGCCATTTTGTGTTCAAAGACACTGGAATCACATTGAAACAAAAGCAGATCCACTCCAGAGTGCTGTTATGACTTAAATGTGTTGATCTCGGTGGGACATTGAAG
The DNA here is from genome assembly GCF_963514095.1 of Eutrigla gurnardus. NCBI lineage: Eukaryota > Metazoa > Chordata > Actinopteri > Perciformes > Triglidae > Eutrigla > Eutrigla gurnardus. The sequence goes on along the minus strand of NW_028155421.1, from coordinate 14,601 downwards.
AATGCAGCTTATTTGACAACTGACACTGCAATAGTGGTTAAAACGTGTGTTACCTGCAAATAACAGCCCTGCGTGAAACAGCTATTACAGCCTTTTCACCACATTAAACTTGTAAAAGCATTGTTTTGCACTTATTTGATGTTTAGACGCCATTTTGTGTTCAAAGACACTGGAATCACATTGAAACGAAAGAAGATCAACTCCAGAGTGCTGTTATGACTTAAATGTGTTGATCTCGGTGGGACATTGAAGAATGCAGCTTATTTGACAACTGACACAGCAATAGTGGTTAAAACGTGTGTTACCTGCAAATAACAGCTTAAAAGCCTCTTCCCTGCGTGAAACAGCTATTACAGCCTTTTCACCACATTAAACTTGTAAAAGCATTGTTTCGCACTTATTTGATGTTTAGACGCCATTTTGTGTTCAAAGACACTGGAATCACATTGAAACGAAAGCAGATCCACTCCAGAGTGCTGTTATGACTTAAATGTGTTGATCTCGGTGGGACATTGAAGAATGCAGCTTATTTGACAACTGACACAGCAATAGTGGTTAAAACGTGTGTTACCTGCAAATAACAGCTTAAAAGCCTCTTCCCTGCGTGAACAGCTATTACAGCCTTTTCACCACATTAAACTTGTAAAAGCATTGTTTTGCACTTATTTGATGTTTAGACGCCATTTTGTGTTCAAAGACACTGGAAACACATTGAAACGAAAGCAGATCCACTCCAGAGTGCTGTTATGACTTAAATGTGTTGATCTCGGTGGGGCATTGAAGAATGCAGCTTATTTGACAACTGACACAGCAATAGTGGTTAAAACGTGTGTTACCTGCAAATAACAGCTTAAAAGCCTCTTCCCTGCGTGAAACAGCTATTACAGCCTTTTCACCACATTAAACTTGTAAAAGCATTGTTTTGCACTTATTTGATGTTTAGACGCCATTTTGTGTTCAAAGACACTGGAATCACATTGAAACGAAAGCAGATCCACTCCAGAGTGCTGTTATGACTTAAATGTGTTGATCTCGGTGGGACATTGAAGAATGCAGCTTATTTGACAACTGACACTGCAATAGTGGTTAAAACGTGTGTTACCTGCAAATAACAGCTTAAAAGCCTCTTCCCTGCGTGAAACAGCTATTACAGCCTTTTCACCACATTAAACTTGTAAAAGCATTGTTTTGCACTTATTTGATGTTTAGACGCCATTTTGTGTTCAAAGACACTGTAATCACATTGAAACAAAAGCAGATCCACTCCAGAGTGCTGTTATGACTTAAATGTGTTGATCTCGGTGGGACATTGAAGAATAAAGCTTATTTGACAACTGACACAGCAATAGTGGTTAAAACGTGTGATACCTGCAAATAACAGCTTAAAAGCCTCTTCCCTGCGTGAAACAGCTATTTCAGCCTTTTCACCACATTAAACTTGTAAAAGCATTGTTTTGCACTTATTTGATGTTTAGACGCCATTTTGTGTTCAAAGACACTGGAATCACATTGAAACGAAAGCAGATCCACTCCAGAGTGCTGTTATGACTTAAATGTGTTGATCTCGGTGGGGCATTGAAGAATGCAGCTTATTTGACAACTGACACAGCAATAGTGGTTAAAACGTGTGTTACCTGCAAATAACAGCTTAAAAGCCTCTTCCCTGCGTGAAACAGCTATTACAGCCTTTTCACCACATTAAACTTGTAAAAGCATTGTTTTGCACTTATTTGATGTTTAGACGCCATTTTGTGTTCAAAGACACTGGAATCACATTGAAACGAAAGCAGATCCACTCCAGAGTGCTGTTATGACTTAAATGTGTTGATCTCGGTGGGACATTGAAGAATGCAGCTTATTTGACAACTGACACAGCAATAGTGGTTAAAACGTGTGTTACCTGCAAATAACAGCTTAAAAGCCTCTTCCCTGCGTGAAACAGCTATTTCAGCCTTTTCACCACATTAAACTTGTAAAAGCATTGTTTTGCACTTATTTGATGTTTAGACGCCATATTGTGTTCAAAGACACTGGAATCACACTGAAACGAAGGGAGATCCACTCCAGAGTGCTGTTATGACTTAAATGTGTTGATCTCGGTGGGACATTGAAGAATGCAGCTTATTTGACAACTGACACAGCAATAGTGGTTAAAACGTGTGTTACCTGCAAATAACAGCTTAAAAGCCTCTTCCCTGCGTGAAACAGCTATTTCAGCCTTTTCACCACATTAAACTTGTAAAAGCATTGTTTTGCACTTATTTGATGTTTAGACGCCATTTTGTGTTCAAAGACACTGGAATCACATTGAAACGAAGGCAGATGCACTCCAGAGTGCTGTTATGACTTAAATGTGTTGATCTCGGTGGGACATTGAAGAATGCAGCTTATTTGACAACTGACACAGCAATAGTGGTTAAAACGTGTGTTACCTGCAAATAACAGCTTAAAAGCCTCTTCCCTGCGTGAAACAGCTATTACAGCCTTTTCACCACATTAAACTTGTAAAAGCATTGTTTTGCACTTATTTGATGTTTAGACGCCATTTTGTGTTCAAAGACACTGGAATCACATTGAAACAAAAGCAGATCCACTCCAGAGTGCTGTTATGACTTAAATGTGTTGATCTCGGTGGGACATTGAAGAATGCAGCTTATTTGACAACTGACACTGCAATAGTGGTTAAAACGTGTGTTACCTGCAAATAACAGCCCTGCGTGAAACAGCTATTACAGCCTTTTCACCACATTAAACTTGTAAAAGCATTGTTTTGCACTTATTTGATGTTTAGACGCCATTTTGTGTTCAAAGACACTGGAATCACATTGAAACGAAAGAAGATCAACTCCAGAGTGCTGTTATGACTTAAATGTGTTGATCTCGGTGGGACATTGAAGAATGCAGCTTATTTGACAACTGACACAGCAATAGTGGTTAAAACGTGTGTTACCTGCAAATAACAGCTTAAAAGCCTCTTCCCTGCGTGAAACAGCTATTACAGCCTTTTCACCACATTAAACTTGTAAAAGCATTGTTTCGCACTTATTTGATGTTTAGACGCCATTTTGTGTTCAAAGACACTGGAATCACATTGAAACGAAAGCAGATCCACTCCAGAGTGCTGTTATGACTTAAATGTGTTGATCTCGGTGGGACATTGAAGAATGCAGCTTATTTGACAACTGACACAGCAATAGTGGTTAAAACGTGTGTTACCTGCAAATAACAGCTTAAAAGCCTCTTCCCTGCGTGAACAGCTATTACAGCCTTTTCACCACATTAAACTTGTAAAAGCATTGTTTTGCACTTATTTGATGTTTAGACGCCATTTTGTGTTCAAAGACACTGGAATCACATTGAAACGAAAGCAGATCCACTCCAGAGTGCTGTTATGACTTAAATGTGTTGATCTCGGTGGGGCATTGAAGAATGCAGCTTATTTGACAACTGACACAGCAATAGTGGTTAAAACGTGTGTTACCTGCAAATAACAGCTTAAAAGCCTCTTCCCTGCGTGAAACAGCTATTACAGCCTTTTCACCACATTAAACTTGTAAAAGCATTGTTTTGCACTTATTTGATGTTTAGACGCCATTTTGTGTTCAAAGACACTGGAATCACATTGAAACGAAAGCAGATCCACTCCAGAGTGCTGTTATGACTTAAATGTGTTGATCTCGGTGGGACATTGAAGAATGCAGCTTATTTGACAACTGACACTGCAATAGTGGTTAAAACGTGTGTTACCTGCAAATAACAGCTTAAAAGCCTCTTCCCTGCGTGAAACAGCTATTACAGCCTTTTCACCACATTAAACTTGTAAAAGCATTGTTTTGCACTTATTTGATGTTTAGACGCCATTTTGTGTTCAAAGACACTGGAATCACATTGAAACAAAAGCAGATCCACTCCAGAGTGCTGTTATGACTTAAATGTGTTGATCTCGGTGGGACATTGAAGAATAAAGCTTATTTGACAACTGACACAGCAATAGTGGTTAAAACGTGTGATACCTGCAAATAACAGCTTAAAAGCCTCTTCCCTGCGTGAAACAGCTATTTCAGCCTTTTCACCACATTAAACTTGTAAAAGCATTGTTTTGCACTTATTTGATGTTTAGACGCCATTTTGTGTTCAAAGACACTGGAATCACATTGAAACGAAAGAAGATCAACTCCAGAGTGCTGTTATGACTTAAATGTGTTGATCTCGGTGGGACATTGAAGAATGCAGCTTATTTGACAACTGACACAGCAATAGTGGTTAAAACGTGTGTTACCTGCAAATAACAGCTTAAAAGCCTCTTCCCTGCGTGAAACAGCTATTACAGCCTTTTCACCACATTAAACTTGTAAAAGCATTGTTTCGCACTTATTTGATGTTTAGACGCCATTTTGTGTTCAAAGACACTGGAATCACATTGAAACGAAAGCAGATCCACTCCAGAGTGCTGTTATGACTTAAATGTGTTGATCTCGGTGGGACATTGAAGAATGCAGCTTATTTGACAACTGACACAGCAATAGTGGTTAAAACGTGTGTTACCTGCAAATAACAGCTTAAAAGCCTCTTCCCTGCGTGAACAGCTATTACAGCCTTTTCACCACATTAAACTTGTAAAAGCATTGTTTTGCACTTATTTGATGTTTAGACGCCATTTTGTGTTCAAAGACACTGGAATCACATTGAAACGAAAGCAGATCCACTCCAGAGTGCTGTTATGACTTAAATGTGTTGATCTCGGTGGGGCATTGAAGAATGCAGCTTATTTGACAACTGACACAGCAATAGTGGTTAAAACGTGTGTTACCTGCAAATAACAGCTTAAAAGCCTCTTCCCTGCGTGAAACAGCTATTACAGCCTTTTCACCACATTAAACTTGTAAAAGCATTGTTTTGCACTTATTTGATGTTTAGACGCCATTTTGTGTTCAAAGACACTGGAATCACATTGAAACGAAAGCAGATCCACTCCAGAGTGCTGTTATGACTTAAATGTGTTGATCTCGGTGGGACATTGAAGAATGCAGCTTATTTGACAACTGACACTGCAATAGTGGTTAAAACGTGTGTTACCTGCAAATAACAGCTTAAAAGCCTCTTCCCTGCGTGAAACAGCTATTACAGCCTTTTCACCACATTAAACTTGTAAAAGCATTGTTTTGCACTTATTTGATGTTTAGACGCCATTTTGTGTTCAAAGACACTGGAATCACATTGAAACAAAGCAGATCCACTCCAGAGTGCTGTTATGACTTAAATGTGTTGATCTCGGTGGGACATTGAAGAATAAAGCTTATTTGACAACTGACACAGCAATAGTGGTTAAAACGTGTGATACCTGCAAATAACAGCTTAAAAGCCTCTTCCCTGCGTGAAACAGCTATTTCAGCCTTTTCACCACATTAAACTTGTAAAAGCATTGTTTTGCACTTATTTGATGTTTAGACGCCATTTTGTGTTCAAAGACACTGGAATCACATTGAAACGAAAGCAGATCCACTCCAGAGTGCTGTTATGACTTAAATGTGTTGATCTCGGTGGGGCATTGAAGAATGCAGCTTATTTGACAACTGACACAGCAATAGTGGTTAAAACGTGTGTTACCTGCAAATAACAGCTTAAAAGCCTCTTCCCTGCGTGAAACAGCTATTACAGCCTTTTCACCACATTAAACTTGTAAAAGCATTGTTTTGCACTTATTTGATGTTTAGACGCCATTTTGTGTTCAAAGACACTGGAATCACATTGAAACGAAAGCAGATCCACTCCAGAGTGCTGTTATGACTTAAATGTGTTGATCTCGGTGGGACATTGAAGAATGCAGCTTATTTGACAACTGACACAGCAATAGTGGTTAAAACGTGTGTTACCTGCAAATAACAGCTTAAAAGCCTCTTCCCTGCGTGAAACAGCTATTTCAGCCTTTTCACCACATTAAACTTGTAAAAGCATTGTTTTGCACTTATTTGATGTTTAGACGCCATATTGTGTTCAAAGACACTGGAATCACACTGAAACGAAGGAGATCCACTCCAGAGTGCTGTTATGACTTAAATGTGTTGATCTCGGTGGGACATTGAAGAATGCAGCTTATTTGACAACTGACACAGCAATAGTGGTTAAAACGTGTGTTACCTGCAAATAACAGCTTAAAAGCCTCTTCCCTGCGTGAAACAGCTATTTCAGCCTTTTCACCACATTAAACTTGTAAAAGCATTGTTTTGCACTTATTTGATGTTTAGACGCCATTTTGTGTTCAAAGACACTGGAATCACATTGAAACGAAGGCAGATCCACTCCAGAGTGCTGTTATGACTTAAATGTGTTGATCTCGGTGGGACATTGAAGAATGCAGCTTATTTGACAACTGACACAGCAATAGTGGTTAAAACGTGTGTTACCTGCAAATAACAGCTTAAAAGCCTCTTCCCTGCGTGAAACAGCTATTACAGCCTTTTCACCACATTAAACTTGTAAAAGCATTATTTTGCACTTATTTGATGTTTAGACGCCATTTTGTGTTCAAAGACACTGGAATCACATTGAAACGAAAGCAGATCCACTCCAGAGTGCTGTTATGACTTAAATGTGTTGATCTCGGTGGGACATTGAAGAATGCAGCTTATTTGACAACTGACACAGCAATAGTGGTTAAAACGTGTGTTACCTGCAAATAACAGCTTAAAAGCCTCTTCCCTGCGTGAACAGCTATTACAGCCTTTTCACCACATTAAACTTGTAAAAGCATTGTTTTGCACTTATTTGATGTTTAGACGCCATTTTGTGTTCAAAGACACTGGAATCACATTAAAAAGAAAGCAGATCCACTCCAGAGTGCTGTTATGACTTAAATGTGTTGATCTCGGTGGGGCATTGAAGAATGCAGCTTATTTGACAACTGACACAGCAATAGTGGTTAAAACGTGTGTTACCTGCAAATAACAGCTTAAAAGCCTCTTCCCTGCGTGAAACAGCTATTACAGCCTTTTCACCACATTAAACTTGTAAAAGCATTGTTTTGCACTTATTTGATGTTTAGACGCCATTTTGTGTTCAAAGACACTGGAATCACATTGAAACGAAAGCAGATCCACTCCAGAGTGCTGTTATGACTTAAATGTGTTGATCTCGGTGGGACATTGAAGAATGCAGCTTATTTGACAACTGACACTGCAATAGTGGTTAAAACGTGTGTTACCTGCAAATAACAGCTTAAAAGCCTCTTCCCTGCGTGAAACAGCTATTACAGCCTTTTCACCACATTAAACTTGTAAAAGCATTGTTTTGCACTTATTTGATGTTTAGACGCCATTTTGTGTTCAAAGACACTGGAATCACATTGAAACAAAAGCAGATCCACTCCAGAGTGCTGTTATGACTTAAATGTGTTGATCTCGGTGGGACATTGAAGAATAAAGCTTATTTGACAACTGACACAGCAATAGTGGTTAAAACGTGTGATACCTGCAAATAACAGCTTAAAAGCCTCTTCCCTGCGTGAAACAGCTATTTCAGCCTTTTCACCACATTAAACTTGTAAAAGCATTGTTTTGCACTTATTTGATGTTTAGACGCCATTTTGTGTTCAAAGACACTGGAATCACATTGAAACGAAGGCAGATCCACTCCAGAGTGCTGTTATGACTTAAATGTGTTGATCTCGGTGGGACATTGAAGAATGCAGCTTATTTGACAACTGACACAGCAATAGTGGTTAAAACGTGTGTTACCTGCAAATAACAGCTTAAAAGCCTCTTCCCTGCGTGAAACAGCTATTACAGCCTTTTCACCACATTAAACTTGTAAAAGCATTGTTTTGCACTTATTTGATGTTTAGACGCCATTTTGTGTTCAAAGACACTGGAATCACATTCAAACAAAAGCAGATCCACTCCAGAGTGCTGTTATGACTTAAATGTGTTGATCTCGGTGGGACATTGAAGAATGCAGCTTATTTGACAACTGACACTGCAATAGTGGTTAAAACGTGTGTTACCTGCAAATAACAGCCCTGCGTGAAACAGCTATTACAGCCTTTTCACCACATTAAACTTGTAAAAGCATTGTTTTGCACTTATTTGATGTTTAGACGCCATTTTGTGTTCAAAGACACTGGAATCACATTGAAACGAAAGCAGATCCACTCCAGAGTGCTGTTATGACTTAAATGTGTTGATCTCGGTGGGACATTGAAGAATGCAGCTTATTTGACAACTGACACAGCAATAGTGGTTAAAACGTGTGTTACCTGCAAATAACAGCTTAAAAGCCTCTTCCCTGCGTGAACAGCTATTACAGCCTTTTCACCACATTAAACTTGTAAAAGCATTGTTTTGCACTTATTTGATGTTTAGACGCCATTTTGTGTTCAAAGACACTGGAATCACATTGAAACGAAAGCAGATCCACTCCAGAGTGCTGTTATGACTTAAATGTGTTGATCTCGGTGGGGCATTGAAGAATGCAGCTTATTTGACAACTGACACAGCAATAGTGGTTAAAACGTGTGTTACCTGCAAATAACAGCTTAAAAGCCTCTTCCCTGCGTGAAACAGCTATTACAGCCTTTTCACCACATTAAACTTGTAAAAGCATTGTTTTGCACTTATTTGATGTTTAGACGCCATTTTGTGTTCAAAGACACTGGAATCACATTGAAACGAAAGCAGATCCACTCCAGAGTGCTGTTATGACTTAAATGTGTTGATCTCGGTGGGACATTGAAGAATGCAGCTTATTTGACAACTGACACTGCAATAGTGGTTAAAACGTGTGTTACCTGCAAATAACAGCTTAAAAGCCTCTTCCCTGCGTGAAACAGCTATTACAGCCTTTTCACCACATTAAACTTGTAAAAGCATTGTTTTGCACTTATTTGATGTTTAGACGCCATTTTGTGTTCAAAGACACTGGAATCACATTGAAACAAAAGCAGATCCACTCCAGAGTGCTGTTATGACTTAAATGTGTTGATCTCGGTGGGACATTGAAGAATAAAGCTTATTTGACAACTGACACAGCAATAGTGGTTAAAACGTGTGATACCTGCAAATAACAGCTTAAAAGCCTCTTCCCTGCGTGAAACAGCTATTTCAGCCTTTTCACCACATTAAACTTGTAAAAGCATTGTTTTGCACTTATTTGATGTTTAGACGCCATTTTGTGTTCAAAGACACTGGAATCACATTGAAACGAAGGCAGATCCACTCCAGAGTGCTGTTATGACTTAAATGTGTTGATCTCGGTGGGACATTGAAGAATGCAGCTTATTTGACAACTGACACTGCAATAGTGGTTAAAACGTGTGTTACCTGCAAATAACAGCTTAAAAGCCTCTTCCCTGCGTGAAACAGCTATTACAGCCTTTTCACCACATTAAACTTGTAAAAGCATTGTTTTGCACTTATTTGATGTTTAGACGCCATTTTGTGTTCAAAGACACTGGAATCACATTGAAACGAAAGAAGATCCACTCCAGAGTGCTGTTATGACTTAAATGTGTTGATCTCGGTGGGACATTGAAGAATGCAGCTTATTTGACAACTGACACTGCAATAGTGGTTACAACGTGTGTTACCTGCAAATAACAGCTTAAAAGCCTCTTCCCTGCGTGAAACAGCTATTACAGCCTTTTCACCACAATAAACTTGTAAAAGCATTGTTTTGCACTTATTTGATGTTTAGACGCCATTTTGTGTTCAAAGACACTGGAATCACATTGAAACGAAAGAAGATCCACTCCAGAGTGCTGTTATGACTTAAATGTGTTGATCTCGGTGGGACATTGAAGAATGCAGCTTATTTGACAACTGACACTGCAATAGTGGTTAAAACGTGTGTTACCTGCAAATAACAGCTTAAAAGCCTCTTCCCTGCGTGAAACAGCTTTTACAGCCTTTTCACCACATTAAACTTGTAAAAGCATTGTTTTGCACTTATTTGATGTTTAGACGCCATTTTGTGTTCAAAGACACTGGAATCACATTGAAACGAAAGAAGAGCCACTCCAGAGTGCTGTTATGACTTAAATGTGTTGATCTCGGTGGGACATTGAAGAATGCAGCTTATTTGACAACTGACACTGCAATAGTGGTTAAAACGTGTGTTACCTGCAAATAACAGCTTAAAAGCCTCTTCCCTGCGTGAAACAGCTATTACAGCCTTTTCACCACATTAAACTTGTAAAAGCATTGTTTTGCACTTATTTGATGTTTAGACGCCATTTTGTGTTCAAAGACAATGGAATCACATTGAAACGAAAGAAGATCCACTCCAGAGTGCTGTTATGACTTAAATGTGTTGATCTCGGTGGGACATTGAAGAATGCAGCTTATTTGACAACTGACACTGCAATAGTGGTTAAAACGTGTGTTACCTGCAAATAACAGCTTAAAAGCCTCTTCCCTGCGTGAAACAGCTATTACAGCCTTTTCACCACATTAAACTTGTAAAAGCATTGTTTTGCACTTATTTGATGTTTAGACGCCATTTTGTGTTCAAAGACACTGGAATCACATTGAAACGAAAGAAGATCCACTCCAGAGTGCTGTTATGACTTAAATGTGTTGATCTCGGTGGGACATTGAAGAATGCAGCTTATTTGACAACTGACACTGCAATAGTGGTTACAACGTGTGTTACCTGCAAATAACAGCTTAAAAGCCTCTTCCCTGCGTGAAACAGCTATTACAGCCTTTTCACCACAATAAACTTGTAAAAGCATTGTTTTGCACTTATTTGATGTTTAGACGCCATTTTGTGTTCAAAGACACTGGAATCCCATTGAAACGAAAGAAGATCCACTCCAGAGTGCTGTCATGACTTAAATGTGTTGATCTCGGTGGGACATTGAAGAATGCAGCTTATTTGACAACTGACACTGCAATAGTGGTTAAAACGTGTGTTACCTGCAAATAACAGCCCTGCGTGAAACAGCTATTACAGCCTTTTCACCACATTAAACTTGTAAAAGCATTGTTTTGCACTTATTTGATGTTTAGACGCCATTTTGTGTTCAAAGACAATGGAATCACATTGAAACGAAAGAAGATCCACTCCAGAGTGCTGTTATGACTTAAATGTGTTGATCTCGGTGGACATTGAAGAATGCAGCTTATTTGACAACTGACACTGCAATAGTGGTTAAAACGTGTGTTACCTGCAAATAACAGCTTAAAAGCCTCTTCCCTGCGTGAAACAGCTATTACAGCCTTTTCACCACATTAAACTTGTAAAAGCATTGTTTTGCACTTATTTGATGTTTAGACGCCATTTTGTGTTCAAAGACACTGGAATCACATTGAAACGAAAGAAGATCCACTCCAGAGTGCTGTTATGACTTAAATGTGTTGATCTCGGTGGGACATTGAAGAATGCAGCTTATTTGACAACTGACACTGCAATAGTGGTTAAAACGTGTGTTACCTGCAAATAACAGCTTAAAAGCCTCTTCCCTGCGTGAAACAGCTTTTACAGCCTTTTCACCACATTAAACTTGTAAAAGCATTGTTTTGCACTTATTTGATGTTTAGACGCCATTTTGTGTTCAAAGACACTGGAATCACATTGAAACGAAAGAAGATCCACTCCAGAGTGCTGTTATGACTTAAATGTGTTGATCTCGGTGGGACATTGAAGAATGCAGCTTATTTGACAACTGACACTGCAATAGTGGTTAAAACGTGTGTTACCTGCAAATAACAGCTTAAAAGCCTCTTCCCTGCGTGAAACAGCTATTACAGCCTTTTCACCACATTAAACTTGTAAAAGCATTGTTTTGCACTTATTTGATGTTTAGACGCCATTTTGTGTTCAAAGACACTGGAATCACATTGAAACGAAAGAAGATCCACTCCAGAGTGCTGTTATGACTTAAATGTGTTGATCTCGGTGAGACATTGAAGAATGCAGCTTATTTGACAACTGACACTGCAATAGTGGTTAAAACGTGTGTTACCTGCAAATAACAGCTTAAAAGCCTCTTCCCTGCGTGAAACAGCTATTACAGCCTTTTCACCACATTAAACTTGTAAAAGCATTGTTTTGCACTTATTTGATGTTTAGACGCCATTTTGTGTTCAAAGACAATGGAATCACATTGAAACGAAAGAAGATCCACTCCAGAGTGCTGTTATGACTTAAATGTGTTGATCTCGGTGGGACATTGAAGAATGCAGCTTATTTGACAACTGACACTGCAATAGTGGTTAAAACGTGTGTTACCTGCAAATAACAGCTTAAAAGCCTCTTCCCTGCGTGAAACAGCTATTACAGCCTTTTCACCACATTAAACTTGTAAAAGCATTGTTTTGCACTTATTTGATGTTTAGACGCCATTTTGTGTTCAAAGACACTGGAATCACATTGAAACGAAAGAAGATCCACTCCAGAGTGCTGTTATGACTTAAATGTGTTGATCTCGGTGGGACATTGAAGAATGCAGCTTATTTGACAACTGACACTGCAATAGTGGTTACAACGTGTGTTACCTGCAAATAACAGCTTAAAAGCCTCTTCCCTGCGTGAAACAGCTATTACAGCCTTTTCACCACAATAAACTTGTAAAAGCATTGTTTTGCACTTATTTGATGTTTAGACGCCATTTTGTGTTCAAAGACACTGGAATCCCATTGAAACGAAAGAAGATCCACTCCAGAGTGCTGTCATGACTTAAATGTGTTGATCTCGGTGGGACATTGAAGAATGCAGCTTATTTGACAACTGACACTGCAATAGTGGTTAAAACGTGTGTTACCTGCAAATAACAGCCCTGCGTGAAACAGCTATTACAGCCTTTTCACCACATTAAACTTGTAAAAGCATTGTTTTGCACTTATTTGATGTTTAGACGCCATTTGTGTTCAAAGACAATGGAATCACATTGAAACGAAAGAAGATCCACTCCAGAGTGCTGTTATGACTTAAATGTGTTGATCTCGGTGGGACATTGAAGAATGCAGCTTATTTGACAACTGACACTGCAATAGTGGTTAAAACGTGTGTTACCTGCAAATAACAGCTTAAAAGCCTCTTCCCTGCGTGAAACAGCTATTACAGCCTTTTCACCACATTAAACTTGTAAAAGCATTGTTTTGCACTTATTTGATGTTTAGACGCCATTTTGTGTTCAAAGACACTGGAATCACATTGAAACGAAAGAAGATCCACTCCAGAGTGCTGTTATGACTTAAATGTGTTGATCTCGGTGGGACATTGAAGAATGCAGCTTATTTGACAACTGACACTGCAATAGTGGTTAAAACGTGTGTTACCTGCAAATAACAGCTTAAAAGCCTCTTCCCTGCGTGAAACAGCTTTTACAGCCTTTTCACCACATTAAACTTGTAAAAGCATTGTTTTGCACTTATTTGATGTTTAGACGCCATTTTGTGTTCAAAGACACTGGAATCACATTGAAACGAAAGAAGATCCACTCCAGAGTGCTGTTATGACTTAAATGTGTTGATCTCGGTGGGACATTGAAGAATGCTGCTTATTTGACAACTGACACTGCAATAGTGGTTAAAACGTGTGTTACCTGCAAATAACAGCCCTGCGTGAAACAGCTATTACAGCCTTTTCACCACATTAAACTTGTAAAAGCATTGTTTTGCACTTATTTGATGTTTAGACGCCATTTTGTGTTCAAAGACACTGGAATCACATTGAAACGAAAGAAGATCCACTCCAGAGTGCTGTTATGACTTAAATGTGTTGATCTCGGTGGGACATTGAAGAATGCAGCTTATTTGACAACTGACACTGCAATAGTGGTTAAAACGTGTGTTACCTGCAAATAACAGCTTAAAAGCCTCTTCCCTGCGTGAAACAGCTTTTACAGCCATTTCACCACATTAAACTTGTAAAAGCATTGTTTTGCACTTATTTGATGTTTAGACGCCATTTTGTGTTCAAAGACACTGGAATCACATTGAAACGAAAGAAGATCCACTCCAGAGTGCTGTTATGACTTAAATGTGTTGATCTCGGTGGGACATTGAAGAATGCAGCTTATTTGACAACTGACACTGCAATAGTGGTTAAAACGTGTGTTACCTGCAAATAACAGCTTAAAGCCTCTTCCCTGCGTGAAACAGCTATTACAGCCTTTTCACCACATTAAACTTGTAAAAGCATTGTTTTGCACTTATTTGATGTTTAGACGCCATTTTGTGTTCAAAGACAATGGAATCACATTGAAACGAAAGAAGATCCACTCCAGAGTGCTGTTATGACTTAAATGTGTTGATCTCGGTGGGACATTGAAGAATGCAGCTTATTTGACAACTGACACTGCAATAGTGGTTAAAACGTGTGTTACCTGCAAATAACAGCCCTGCGTGAAACAGCTATTACAGCCTTTTCACCACATTAAACTTGTAAAAGCATTGTTTTGCACTTATTTGATGTTTAGACGCCATTTTGTGTTCAAAGACAATGGAATCACATTGAAACGAAAGAAGATCCACTCCAGAGTGCTGTTATGACTTAAATGTGTTGATCTCGGTGGGACATTGAAGAATGCAGCTTATTTGACAACTGACACTGCAATAGTGGTTAAAACGTGTGTTACCTGCAAATAACAGCTTAAAAGCCTCT
>NW_028155422.1:0-48167 GCF_963514095.1 Eutrigla gurnardus | reverse complement strand
ACATGAGGACAAGCAGAGCAGACCAACATGGAGGGACAGGCCCAGCAGACCAACATGGAGGACTAGCAGAGCAGACCAAACATGGAGGGACTAGCAGAGCAGACCAACATGGAGGGCCAGGCACAGCAGACCAACATGGAGGGACTAGCAGAGCAGACCAACATGGAGGGACTAGCAGAGCAGACCAACATGGAGGGACTAGCAGAGCAGACCAACATGGAGGGACTAGCAGAGCAGACCAACATGGAGGGACTAGCAGAGCAGACCAACATGGAGGGCCAGGCACAGCAGACCAACATGGAGGGACTAGCAGAGCAGACCAACATGGAGGGCCAGGCCAGCAGACCAACATGGAGGGACTAGCAGAGCAGACCAACATGGAGGGACAAGCAGAGCAGACCAACATGGAGGGACAGGCCCAGCAGACCAACATGGAGGGACTAGCAGAGCAGACCAACATGGAGGGACTAGCAGAGCAGACCAACATGGAGGGACTAGCAGAGCAGACCAACATGGAGGGACTAGCAGAGCAGACCAACATGGAGGGACTAGCAGAGCAGACCAACATGGAGGGCCAGGCACAGCAGACCAACATGGAGGGACTAGCAGAGCAGACCAACATGGAGGGCCAGGCACAGCAGACCAACATGGAGGGACTAGCAGAGCAGACCAACATGGAGGGACTAGCAGAGCAGACTAGCAGAGCAGACCAACATGGAGGGACTAGTAGAGCAGACCAACATGGAGGGACTAGCAGAGCAGACCAACATGGAGGGACTAGCAGAGCAGACCAACATGGAGGGACTAGCAGAGCAGACCAACATGGAGGGCCAGGCACAGCAGACCAACATGGAGGGACTAGCAGAGCAGACCAACATGGAGGGCCAGGCACAGCAGACCAACATGGAGGGACTAGCAGAGCAGACCAACATGGAGGGACTAGCAGAGCAGACCAACATGGAGGGACAGGCCCAGCAGACCAACATGGAGGGACTAGCAGAGCAGACCAACATGGAGGGACTAGCAGAGCAGACCAACATGGAGGGACAGGCCCAGCAGACCAACATGGAGGGACTAGCAGAGCAGACCAACATGGAGGGACAAGCAGAGCAGACCAACATGGAGGGACAGGCCCAGCAGACCAACATGGAGGGACTAGCAGAGCAGACCAACATGGAGGGACTAGCAGAGCAGACCAACATGGAGGGACTAGCAGAGCAGACCAACATGGAGGGACTAGCAGAGCAGACCAACATGGAGGGACAGGCCCAGCAGACCAACATGGAGGGACTAGCAGAGCAGACCAACATGGAGGGACTAGCAGAGCAGACCAACATGGAGGGACAGCAGAGCAGACCAACATGGAGGGACTAGCAGAGCAGACCAACATGGAGGGACTAGCAGAGCAGACCAACATGGAGGGCCAGGCACAGCAGACCAACATGGAGGGACTAGCAGAGCAGACCAACATGGAGGGACTAGCAGAGCAGACCAACATGGAGGGACTAGCAGAGCAGACCAACATGGAGGGCCAGGCACAGCAGACCAACATGGAGGGACTAGCAGAGCAGACCAACATGGAGGGCCAGGCACAGCAGACCAACATGGAGGGACTAGCAGAGCAGACCAACATGGAGGGACTAGCAGAGCAGACCAACATGGAGGGACAGGCCCAGCAGACCAACATGGAGGGACTAGCAGAGCAGACCGATATGGAGGGACAAGCAGAGCAGACCAACATGGAGGGACAGGCCAGCAGACCAACATGGAGGGACTAGCAGAGCAGACCAACATGGAGGGACAAGCAGAGCAGACCAACATGGAGGGACAGGCCCAGCAGACCAACATGGAGGGACTAGCAGAGCAGACCAACATGGAGGGACAAGCAGAGCAGACCAACATGGAGGGACAGGCCCAGCAGACCAACATGGAGGGACTAGCAGAGCAGACCAACATGGAGGGACAAGCAGAGCAGACCAACATGGAGGGACAGGCCCAGCAGACCAACATGGAGGGACTAGCAGAGCAGACCAACATGGAGGGACTAGCAGAGCAGACCAACATGGAGGGACAGGCCCAGCAGACCAACATGGAGGGACTAGCAGAGCAGACCAACATGGAGGGACTAGCAGAGCAGACCAACATGGAGGGCCAGGCACAGCAGACCAACATGGAGGGACTAGCAGAGCAGACCAACATGGAGGGACTAGCAGAGCAGACCAACATGGAGGGACTAGCAGAGCAGACCAACATGGAGGGCCAGGCACAGCAGACCAACATGGAGGGACTAGCAGGATTGACCAACATGGAGGGCCAGGCACAGCAGACCAACATGGAGGGACTAGCAGAGCAGACCAACATGGAGGGACTAGCAGAGCAGACCAACATGGAGGGACAGGCCCAGCAGACCAACATGGAGGGACTAGCAGAGCAGACCAACATGGAGGGACAAGCAGAGCAGACCAACATGGAGGGACAGGCCCAGCAGACCAACATGGAGGGACTAGCAGAGCAGACCAACATGGAGGGACTAGCAGAGCAGACCAACATGGAGGGACTAGCAGAGCAGACCAACATGGAGGGCCAGGCACAGCAGACCAACATGGAGGGACTAGCAGAGCAGACCAACATGGAGGGCCAGGCACAGCAGACAACATGGAGGGACTAGCAGAGCAGACCAACATGGAGGGACTAGCAGAGCAGACCAACATGGAGGGACAGGCCCAGCAGACCAACATGGAGGGACTAGCAGAGCAGACCGATATGGAGGGACAAGCAGAGCAGACCAACATGGAGGGACAGGCCCAGCAGACCAACATGGAGGGACTAGCAGAGCAGACCAACATGGAGGGACAAGCAGAGCAGACCAACATGGAGGGACAGGCCCAGCAGACCAACATGGAGGGACTAGCAGAGCAGACCAACATGGAGGGACTAGCAGAGCAGACCAACATGGAGGGACAGGCCCAGCAGACCAACATGGAGGGACTAGCAGAGCAGACCAACATGGAGGGACAAGCAGAGCAGACCAACATGGAGGGACAGGCCCAGCAGACCAACATGGAGGGACTAGCAGAGCAGACCAACATGGAGGGACAAGCAGAGCAGACCAACATGGAGGGACAGGCCCAGCAGACCAACATGGAGGGACTAGCAGAGCAGACCAACATGGAGGGACTAGCAGAGCAGACCAACATGGAGGGACAAGCAGAGCAGACCAACATGGAGGGACAGGCCCAGCAGACCAACATGGAGGGACTAGCAGAGCAGACCAACATGGAGGGACTAGCAGAGCAGACCAACATGGAGGGACTAGCAGAGCAGACCAACATGGAGGGACAGGCCCAGCAGACCAACATGGAGGGACTAGCAGAGCAGACCAACATGGAGGGACTAGCAGAGCAGACCAACATGGAGGGACTAGCAGAGCAGACCAACATGGAGGGACTAGCAGAGCAGACCAACATGGAGGGACTAGCAGAGCAGACCAACATGGAGGGACAGGCCCAGCAGACCAACATGGAGGGACTAGCAGAGCAGACCGACATGGAGGGACAAGCAGAGCAGACCAACATGGAGGGACAGGCCCAGCAGACCAACATGGAGGGACTAGCAGAGCAGACCAACATGGAGGGACAAGCAGAGCAGACCAACATGGAGGGACAGGCCCAGCAGACCAACATGGAGGGACTAGCAGAGCAGACCAACATGGAGGGACTAGCAGAGCAGACCAACATGGAGGGCCAGGCACAGCAGACCAACATGGAGGGACTAGCAGAGCAGACCAACATGGAGGGACTAGCAGAGCAGACCAACATGGAGGGACTAGCAGAGCAGACCAACATGGAGGGACTAGCAGAGCAGACCAACATGGAGGGACTAGCAGAGCAGACCAACATGGAGGGCCAGGCACAGCAGACCAACATGGAGGGACTAGCAGAGCAGACCAACATGGAGGGCCAGGCCCAGCAGACCAACATGGAGGGACTAGCAGAGCAGACCAACATGGAGGGACAAGCAGAGCAGACCAACATGGAGGGACAGGCCCAGCAGACCAACATGGAGGGACTAGCAGAGCAGACCAACATGGAGGGACTAGCAGAGCAGACCAACATGGAGGGACTAGCAGAGCAGACCAACATGGAGGGACTAGCAGAGCAGACCAACATGGAGGGACTAGCAGAGCAGACCAACATGGAGGGCCAGGCACAGCAGACCAACATGGAGGGACTAGCAGAGCAGACCAACATGGAGGGCCAGGCACAGCAGACCAACATGGAGGGACTAGCAGAGCAGACCAACATGGAGGGACTAGCAGAGCAGACTAGCAGAGCAGACCAACATGGAGGGACTAGTAGAGCAGACCAACATGGAGGGACTAGCAGAGCAGACCAACATGGAGGGACTAGCAGAGCAGACCAACATGGAGGGACTAGCAGAGCAGACCAACATGGAGGGCCAGGCACAGCAGACCAACATGGAGGGACTAGCAGAGCAGACCAACATGGAGGGCCAGGCACAGCAGACCAACATGGAGGGACTAGCAGAGCAGACCAACATGGAGGGACTAGCAGAGCAGACCAACATGGAGGGACAGGCCCAGCAGACCAACATGGAGGGACTAGCAGAGCAGACCAACATGGAGGGACTAGCAGAGCAGACCAACATGGAGGGACAGGCCCAGCAGACCAACATGGAGGGACTAGCAGAGCAGACCAACATGGAGGGACAAGCAGAGCAGACCAACATGGAGGGACAGGCCCAGCAGACCAACATGGAGGGACTAGCAGAGCAGACCAACATGGAGGGACTAGCAGAGCAGACCAACATGGAGGGACTAGCAGAGCAGACCAACATGGAGGGACTAGCAGAGCAGACCAACATGGAGGGACAGGCCCAGCAGACCAACATGGAGGGACTAGCAGAGCAGACCAACATGGAGGGACTAGCAGAGCAGACCAACATGGAGGGACTAGCAGAGCAGACCAACATGGAGGGACTAGCAGAGCAGACCAACATGGAGGGACTAGCAGAGCAGACCAACATGGAGGGCCAGGCACAGCAGACCAACATGGAGGGACTAGCAGAGCAGACCAACATGGAGGGACTAGCAGAGCAGACCAACATGGAGGGACTAGCAGAGCAGACCAACATGGAGGGCCAGGCACAGCAGACCAACATGGAGGGACTAGCAGAGCAGACCAACATGGAGGGCCAGGCACAGCAGACCAACATGGAGGGACTAGCAGAGCAGACCAACATGGAGGGACTAGCAGAGCAGACCAACATGGAGGGACAGGCCCAGCAGACCAACATGGAGGGACTAGCAGAGCAGACCGATATGGAGGGACAAGCAGAGCAGACCAACATGGAGGGACAGGCCCAGCAGACCAACATGGAGGGACTAGCAGAGCAGACCAACATGGAGGGACAAGCAGAGCAGACCAACATGGAGGGACAGGCCCAGCAGACCAACATGGAGGGACTAGCAGAGCAGACCAACATGGAGGGACTAGCAGAGCAGACCAACATGGAGGGACAGGCCCAGCAGACCAACATGGAGGGACTAGCAGAGCAGACCAACATGGAGGGACAAGCAGAGCAGACCAACATGGAGGGACAGGCCCAGCAGACCAACATGGAGGGACTAGCAGAGCAGACCAACATGGAGGGACAAGCAGAGCAGACCAACATGGAGGGACAGGCCCAGCAGACCAACATGGAGGGACTAGCAGAGCAGACCAACATGGAGGGACTAGCAGAGCAGACCAACATGGAGGGACAAGCAGAGCAGACCAACATGGAGGGACAGGCCCAGCAGACCAACATGGAGGGACTAGCAGAGCAGACCAACATGGAGGGACTAGCAGAGCAGACCAACATGGAGGGACTAGCAGAGCAGACCAACATGGAGGGACTAGCAGAGCAGACCAACATGGAGGGACAGGCCCAGCAGACCAACATGGAGGGACTAGCAGAGCAGACCAACATGGAGGGACTAGCAGAGCAGACCAACATGGAGGGACTAGCAGAGCAGACCAACATGGAGGGACTAGCAGAGCAGACCAACATGGAGGGACTAGCAGAGCAGACCAACATGGAGGGACAGGCCCAGCAGACCAACATGGAGGGACTAGCAGAGCAGACCGACATGGAGGGACAAGCAGAGCAGACCAACATGGAGGGACAGGCCCAGCAGACCAACATGGAGGGACTAGCAGAGCAGACCAACATGGAGGGACAAGCAGAGCAGACCAACATGGAGGGACAGGCCCAGCAGACCAACATGGAGGGACTAGCAGAGCAGACCAACATGGAGGGACTAGCAGAGCAGACCAACATGGAGGGCCAGGCACAGCAGACCAACATGGAGGGACTAGCAGAGCAGACCAACATGGAGGGACTAGCAGAGCAGACCAACATGGAGGGACTAGCAGAGCAGACCAACATGGAGGGACTAGCAGAGCAGACCAACATGGAGGGACTAGCAGAGCAGACCAACATGGAGGGACTAGCAGAGCAGACCAACATGGAGGGCCAGGCACAGCAGACCAACATGGAGGGACTAGCAGAGCAGACCAACATGGAGGGCCAGGCCCAGCAGACCAACATGGAGGGACTAGCAGAGCAGACCAACATGGAGGGACAAGCAGAGCAGACCAACATGGAGGGACAGGCCCAGCAGACCAACATGGAGGGACTAGCAGAGCAGACCAACATGGAGGGACTAGCAGAGCAGACCAACATGGAGGGACTAGCAGAGCAGACCAACATGGAGGGACTAGCAGAGCAGACCAACATGGAGGGACTAGCAGAGCAGACCAACATGGAGGGCCAGGCACAGCAGACCAACATGGAGGGACTAGCAGAGCAGACCAACATGGAGGGCCAGGCACAGCAGACCAACATGGAGGGACTAGCAGAGCAGACCAACATGGAGGGACTAGCAGAGCAGACTAGCAGAGCAGACCAACATGGAGGGACTAGTAGAGCAGACCAACATGGAGGGACTAGCAGAGCAGACCAACATGGAGGGACTAGCAGAGCAGACTAACATGGAGGGACTAGCAGAGCAGACCAACATGGAGGGCCAGGCACAGCAGACCAACATGGAGGGACTAGCAGAGCAGACCAACATGGAGGGACAAGCAGAGCAGACCAACATGGAGGGACAGGCCCAGCAGACCAACATGGAGGGACTAGCAGAGCAGACCAACATGGACGGACTAGCAGAGCAGACCAACATGGAGGGCCAGGCACAGCAGACCAACATGGAGGGACTAGCAGAGCAGACCAACATGGAGGGACAAGCAGAGCAGACCAACATGGAGGGACAGGCCCAGCAGACCAACATGGAGGGACTAGCAGAGCAGACCAACATGGAGGGACTAGCAGAGCAGACCAACATGGAGGGCCAGGCACAGCAGACCAACATGGAGGGACTAGCAGAGCAGACCAACATGGAGGGACTAGCAGAGCAGACCAACATGGAGGGACAGGCCCAGCAGACCAACATGGAGGGACTAGCAGAGCAGACCAACATGGAGGGACAAGCAGAGCAGACCAACATGGAGGGACAGGCCCAGCAGACCAACATGGAGGGACTAGCAGAGCAGACCAACATGGAGGGACAAGCAGAGCAGACCAACATGGAGGGACAGGCCCAGCAGACCAACATGGAGGGACTAGCAGAGCAGACCAACATGGAGGGACTAGCAGAGCAGACCAACATGGAGGGACAGGCCCAGCAGACCAACATGGAGGGACTAGCAGAGCAGACCAACATGGAGGGACTAGCAGAGCAGACCAACATGGAGGGCCAGGCACAGCAGACCAACATGGAGGGACTAGCAGAGCAGACCAACATGGAGGGACTAGCAGAGCAGACCAACATGGAGGGACTAGCAGAGCAGACCAACATGGAGGGCCAGGCACAGCAGACCAACATGGAGGGACTAGCAGAGCAGACCAACATGGAGGGCCAGGCACAGCAGACCAACATGGAGGGACTAGCAGAGCAGACCAACATGGAGGGACTAGCAGAGCAGACCAACATGGAGGGACAGGCCCAGCAGACCAACATGGAGGGACTAGCAGAGCAGACCAACATGGAGGGACAAGCAGAGCAGACCAACATGGAGGGACAGGCCCAGCAGACCAACATGGAGGGACTAGCAGAGCAGACCAACATGGAGGGACTAGCAGAGCAGACCAACATGGAGGGACTAGCAGAGCAGACCAACATGGAGGGCCAGGCACAGCAGACCAACATGGAGGGACTAGCAGAGCAGACCAACATGGAGGGCCAGGCACAGCAGACCAACATGGAGGGACTAGCAGAGCAGACCAACATGGAGGGACTAGCAGAGCAGACCAACATGGAGGGACAGGCCCAGCAGACCAACATGGAGGGACTAGCAGAGCAGACCGATATGGAGGGACAAGCAGAGCAGACCAACATGGAGGGACAGGCCCAGCAGACCAACATGGAGGGACTAGCAGAGCAGACCAACATGGAGGGACAAGCAGAGCAGACCAACATGGAGGGACAGGCCCAGCAGACCAACATGGAGGGACTAGCAGAGCAGACCAACATGGAGGGACTAGCAGAGCAGACCAACATGGAGGGACAGGCCCAGCAGACCAACATGGAGGGACTAGCAGAGCAGACCAACATGGAGGGACAAGCAGAGCAGACCAACATGGAGGGACAGGCCCAGCAGACCAACATGGAGGGACTAGCAGAGCAGACCAACATGGAGGGACAAGCAGAGCAGACCAACATGGAGGGACAGGCCCAGCAGACCAACATGGAGGGACTAGCAGAGCAGACCAACATGGAGGGACTAGCAGAGCAGACCAACATGGAGGGACAAGCAGAGCAGACCAACATGGAGGGACAGGCCCAGCAGACCAACATGGAGGGACTAGCAGAGCAGACCAACATGGAGGGACTAGCAGAGCAGACCAACATGGAGGGACTAGCAGAGCAGACCAACATGGAGGGACTAGCAGAGCAGACCAACATGGAGGGACAGGCCCAGCAGACCAACATGGAGGGACTAGCAGAGCAGACCAACATGGAGGGACTAGCAGAGCAGACCAACATGGAGGGACTAGCAGAGCAGACCAACATGGAGGGACTAGCAGAGCAGACCAACATGGAGGGACTAGCAGAGCAGACCAACATGGAGGGACAGGCCCAGCAGACCAACATGGAGGGACTAGCAGAGCAGACCGACATGGAGGGACAAGCAGAGCAGACCAACATGGAGGGACAGGCCCAGCAGACCAACATGGAGGGACTAGCAGAGCAGACCAACATGGAGGGACAAGCAGAGCAGACCAACATGGAGGGACAGGCCCAGCAGACCAACATGGAGGGACTAGCAGAGCAGACCAACATGGAGGGACTAGCAGAGCAGACCAACATGGAGGGCCAGGCACAGCAGACCAACATGGAGGGACTAGCAGAGCAGACCAACATGGAGGGACTAGCAGAGCAGACCAACATGGAGGGACTAGCAGAGCAGACCAACATGGAGGGACTAGCAGAGCAGACCAACATGGAGGGACTAGCAGAGCAGACCAACATGGAGGGCCAGGCACAGCAGACCAACATGGAGGGACTAGCAGAGCAGACCAACATGGAGGGCCAGGCCCAGCAGACCAACATGGAGGGACTAGCAGAGCAGACCAACATGGAGGGACAAGCAGAGCAGACCAACATGGAGGGACAGGCCCAGCAGACCAACATGGAGGGACTAGCAGAGCAGACCAACATGGAGGGACTAGCAGAGCAGACCAACATGGAGGGACTAGCAGAGCAGACCAACATGGAGGGACTAGCAGAGCAGACCAACATGGAGGGACTAGCAGAGCAGACCAACATGGAGGGCCAGGCACAGCAGACCAACATGGAGGGACTAGCAGAGCAGACCAACATGGAGGGCCAGGCACAGCAGACCAACATGGAGGGACTAGCAGAGCAGACCAACATGGAGGGACTAGCAGAGCAGACTAGCAGAGCAGACCAACATGGAGGGACTAGTAGAGCAGACCAACATGGAGGGACTAGCAGAGCAGACCAACATGGAGGGACTAGCAGAGCAGACCAACATGGAGGGACTAGCAGAGCAGACCAACATGGAGGGCCAGGCACAGCAGACCAACATGGAGGGACTAGCAGAGCAGACCAACATGGAGGGACAAGCAGAGCAGACCAACATGGAGGGACCAACATGGAGGGACTAGCAGAGCAGACCAACATGGAGGGACAGGCCCAGCAGACCAACATGGAGGGACTAGCAGAGCAGACCAACATGGAGGGACTAGCAGAGCAGACCAACATGGAGGGACTAGCAGAGCAGACCAACATGGAGGGACTAGCAGAGCAGACCAACATGGAGGGACTAGCAGAGCAGACCAACATGGAGGGACTAGCAGAGCAGACCAACATGGAGGGCCAGGCACAGCAGACCAACATGGAGGGACTAGCAGAGCAGACCAACATGGAGGGCCAGGCCCAGCAGACCAACATGGAGGGACTAGCAGAGCAGACCAACATGGAGGGACAAGCAGAGCAGACCAACATGGAGGGACAGGCCCAGCAGACCAACATGGAGGGACTAGCAGAGCAGACCAACATGGAGGGACTAGCAGAGCAGACCAACATGGAGGGACTAGCAGAGCAGACCAACATGGAGGGACTAGCAGAGCAGACCAACATGGAGGGACTAGCAGAGCAGACCAACATGGAGGGACAGGCCCAGCAGACCAACATGGAGGGACTAGCAGAGCAGACCGACATGGAGGGACAAGCAGAGCAGACCAACATGGAGGGACAGGCCCAGCAGACCAACATGGAGGGACTAGCAGAGCAGACCAACATGGAGGGACAAGCAGAGCAGACCAACATGGAGGGACAGGCCCAGCAGACCAACATGGAGGGACTAGCAGAGCAGACCAACATGGAGGGACTAGCAGAGCAGACCAACATGGAGGGCCAGGCACAGCAGACCAACATGGAGGGACTAGCAGAGCAGACCAACATGGAGGGACTAGCAGAGCAGACCAACATGGAGGGACTAGCAGAGCAGACCAACATGGAGGGACTAGCAGAGCAGACCAACATGGAGGGACTAGCAGAGCAGACCAACATGGAGGGACTAGCAGAGCAGACCAACATGGAGGGCCAGGCACAGCAGACCAACATGGAGGGACTAGCAGAGCAGACCAACATGGAGGGCCAGGCCCAGCAGACCAACATGGAGGGACTAGCAGAGCAGACCAACATGGAGGGACAAGCAGAGCAGACCAACATGGAGGGACAGGCCCAGCAGACCAACATGGAGGGACTAGCAGAGCAGACCAACATGGAGGGACTAGCAGAGCAGACCAACATGGAGGGACTAGCAGAGCAGACCAACATGGAGGGACTAGCAGAGCAGACCAACATGGAGGAAATAGCAGAGCAGACCAACATGGAGGGCCAGGCACAGCAGACCAACATGGAGGGACTAGCAGAGCAGACCAACATGGAGGGCCAGGCACAGCAGACCAACATGGAGGGCCAGGCACAGCAGACCAACATGGAGGGACTCGCAGAGCAGACCAACATGGAGGGACTAGCAGAGCAGACCAACATGGAGGGACTAGCAGAGCAGACCAACATGGAGGGCCAGGCACAGCAGACCAACATGGAGGGACTAGCAGAGCAGACCAACATGGAGGGCCAGGCACAGCAGACCAACATGGAGGGACTAGCAGAGCAGACCAACATGGAGGGCCAGGCACAGCAGACCAACATGGAGGGACTAGCAGAGCAGACCAACATGGAGGGACTAGCAGAGCAGACCAACATGGAGGGACAGGCCCAGCAGACCAACATGGAGGGACTAGCAGAGCAGACCAACATGGAGGGACTAGCAGAGCAGACCAACATGGAGGGACTAGCAGAGCAGACCAACATGGAGGGACTAGCAGAGCAGACCAACATGGAGGGACTAGCAGAGCAGACCAACATGGAGGGACTAGCAGAGCAGACCAACATGGAGGGCCAGGCACAGCAGACCAACATGGAGGGACTAGCAGAGCAGACCAACATGGAGGGCCAGGCCCAGCAGACCAACATGGAGGGACTAGCAGAGCAGACCAACATGGAGGGACAAGCAGAGCAGACCAACATGGAGGGACAGGCCCAGCAGACCAACATGGAGGGACTAGCAGAGCAGACCAACATGGAGGGACTAGCAGAGCAGACCAACATGGAGGGACTAGCAGAGCAGACCAACATGGAGGGACTAGCAGAGCAGACCAACATGGAGGAAATAGCAGAGCAGACCAACATGGAGGGCCAGGCACAGCAGACCAACATGGAGGGACTAGCAGAGCAGACCAACATGGAGGGCCAGGCACAGCAGACCAACATGGAGGGCCAGGCACAGCAGACCAACATGGAGGGACTCGCAGAGCAGACCAACATGGAGGGACTAGCAGAGCAGACCAACATGGAGGGACTAGCAGAGCAGACCAACATGGAGGGCCAGGCACAGCAGACCAACATGGAGGGACTAGCAGAGCAGACCAACATGGAGGGCCAGGCACAGCAGACCAACATGGAGGGACTAGCAGAGCAGACCAACATGGAGGGCCAGGCACAGCAGACCAACATGGAGGGACTAGCAGAGCAGACCAACATGGAGGGACTAGCAGAGCAGACCAACATGGAGGGACAGGCCCAGCAGACCAACATGGAGGGACTAGCAGAGCAGACCAACATGGAGGGACAAGCAGAGCAGACCAACATGGAGGGACAGGCCCAGCAGACCAACATGGAGGGACTAGCAGAGCAGACAAACATGGAGGGACAAGCAGAGCAGACCAACATGGAGGGACAGGCCCAGCAGACCAACATGGAGGGACTAGCAGAGCAGACCAACATGGAGGGACTAGCAGAGCAGACCAACATGGAGGGCCAGGCACAGCAGACCAACATGGAGGGACTAGCAGAGCAGACCAACATGGAGGGACTAGCAGAGCAGACCAACATGGAGGGACAGGCCCAGCAGACCAACATGGAGGGACTAGCAGAGCAGACCAACATGGAGGGACAAGCAGAGCAGACCAACATGGAGGGACAGGCCCAGCAGACCAACATGGAGGGACTAGCAGAGCAGACCAACATGGAGGGACTAGCAGAGCAGACCAACATGGAGGGACTAGCAGAGCAGACCAACATGGAGGGACTAGCAGAGCAGACCAACATGGAGGGACAGGCCCAGCAGACCAACATGGAGGGACTAGCAGAGCAGACCAACATGGAGGGACTAGCAGAGCAGACCAACATGGAGGGCCAGGCACAGCAGACCAACATGGAGGGACTAGCAGAGCAGACCAACATGGAGGGACTAGCAGAGCAGACCAACATGGAGGGCCAGGCACAGCAGACCAACATGGAGGGACTAGCAGAGCAGACCAACATGGAGGGACTAGCAGAGCAGACCAACATGGAGGGACTAGCAGAGCATACCAACATGGAGGGCTAGGCACAGCAGACCAACATGGAGGGACTAGCAGAGCAGACCAACATGGAGGGCCAGGCACAGCAGACCAACATGGAGGGACTAGCAGAGCAGACCAACATGGAGGGACTAGCAGAGCAGACCAACATGGAGGGACAGGCCCAGCAGACCAACATGGAGGGACTAGCAGAGCAGACCGACATGGAGGGACAAGCAGAGCAGACCAACATGGAGGGACAGGCCCAGCAGACCAACATGGAGGGACTAGCAGAGCAGACCAACATGGAGGGACAAGCAGAGCAGACCAACATGGAGGGACAGGCCCAGCAGACCAACATGGAGGGACTAGCAGAGCAGACCAACATGGAGGGACTAGCAGAGCAGACCAACATGGAGGGCCAGGCACAGCAGACCAACATGTAGGGACTAGCAGAGCAGACCAACATGGAGGGACTAGCAGAGCAGACCAACATGGAGGGACTAGCAGAGCAGACCAACATGGAGGGACTAGCAGAGCAGACCAA
This sequence comes from Eutrigla gurnardus, assembly GCF_963514095.1. Taxonomy (NCBI): domain Eukaryota; kingdom Metazoa; phylum Chordata; class Actinopteri; order Perciformes; family Triglidae; genus Eutrigla; species Eutrigla gurnardus. Next base: position 34,120 of record NW_028155422.1, on the reverse strand, counting down.
CATGGAGGGACTAGCAGAGCAGACCAACATGGAGGGACTAGCAGAGCAGACCAACATGGAGGGCCAGGCACAGCAGACCAACATGGAGGGACTAGCAGAGCAGACCAACATGGAGGGCCAGGCACAGCAGACCAACATGGAGGGACTAGCAGAGCAGACCAACATGGAGGGACAAGCAGAGCAGACCAACATGGAGGGACAGGCCCAGCAGACCAACATGGAGGGACTAGCAGAGCAGACCAACATGGAGGGACTAGCAGAGCAGACCAACATGGAGGGCCAGGCACAGCAGACCAACATGGAGGGACTAGCAGAGCAGACCAACATGGAGGGACTAGCAGAGCAGACCAACATGGAGGGACTAGCAGAGCAGACCAACATGGAGGAAATAGCAGAGCAGACCAACATGGAGGGCCAGGCACAGCAGACCAACATGAAGGGACTAGCAGAGCAGACCAACATGGAGGGCCAGGCACAGCAGACCAACATGGAGGGCCAGGCACAGCAGACCAACATGGAGGGACTCGCAGAGCAGACCAACATGGAGGGACTAGCAGAGCAGACCAACATGGAGGGACTAGCAGAGCAGACCAACATGGAGGGCCAGGCACAGCAGACCAACATGGAGGGACTAGCAGAGCAGACCAACATGGAGGGCCAGGCACAGCAGACCAACATGGAGGGACTAGCAGAGCAGACCAACATGGAGGGCCAGGCACAGCAGACCAACATGGAGGGACTAGCAGAGCAGACCAACATGGAGGGACTAGCAGAGCAGACCAACATGGAGGGACAGGCCCAGCAGACCAACATGGAGGGACTAGCAGAGCAGACCAACATGGAGGGACAAGCAGAGCAGACCAACATGGAGGGACAGGCCCAGCAGACCAACATGGAGGGACTAGCAGAGCAGACCAAGATGGAGGGACAAGCAGAGCAGACCAACATGGAGGGACAGGCCCAGCAGACCAACATGGAGGGACTAGCAGAGCAGACCAACATGGAGGGACTAGCAGAGCAGACCAACATGGAGGGCCAGGCACAGCAGACCAACATGGAGGGACTAGCAGAGCAGACCAACATGGAGGGACAAGCAGAGCAGACCAACATGGAGGGACAGGTCCAGCAGACCAACATGGAGGGACTAGCAGAGCAGACCAACATGGAGGGACTAGCAGAGCAGGCCAACATGGAGGGACTAGCAGAGCAGACCAACATGGAGGGACTAGCAGAGCAGACCAACATGGAGGGACTAGCAGAGCAGACCAACATGGAGGGACTAGCAGAGCAGACCAACATGGAGGGACAGGCCCAGCAGACCAACATGGAGGGACTAGCAGAGCAGACCAACATGGAGGGACTAGCAGAGCAGACCAACATGGAGGGACTAGCAGAGCAGACCAACATGGAGGGACTAGCAGAGCAGACCAACATGGAGGGACTAGCAGAGCAGACCAACATGGAGGGCCAGGCACAGCAGACCAACATGGAGGGACTAGCAGAGCAGACCAACATGGAGGGACTAGCAGAGCAGACCAACATGGAGGGACTAGCAGAGCAGACCAACATGGAGGGCCAGGCACAGCAGACCAACATGGAGGGACTAGCAGAGCAGACCAACATGGAGGGCCAGGCACAGCAGACCAACATGGAGGGACTAGCAGAGCAGACCAACATGGAGGGACTAGCAGAGCAGACCAACATGGAGGGACAGGCCCAGCAGACCAACATGGAGGGACTAGCAGAGCAGACCGACATGGAGGGACAAGCAGAGCAGACCAACATGGAGGGACAGGCCCAGCAGACCAACATGGAGGGACTAGCAGAGCAGACCAACATGGAGGGACAAGCAGAGCAGACCAACATGGAGGGACTAGCAGAGCAGACCAACATGGAGGGACTAGCAGAGCAGACCAACATGGAGGGACTAGCAGAGCAGACCAACATGGAGGGACTAGCAGAGCAGACCAACATGGAGGGACTAGCAGAGCAGACCAACATGGAGGGCCAGGCACAGCAGACCAACATGGAGGGACTAGCAGAGCAGACCAACATGGAGGGACTAGCAGAGCAGACCAACATGGAGGGACTAGCAGAGCAGACCAACATGGAGGGCCAGGCACAGCAGACCAACATGGAGGGACTAGCAGAGCAGACCAACATGGAGGGACTAGCAGAGCAGACCAACATGGAGGGACAGGCCCAGCAGACCAACATGGAGGGACTAGCAGAGCAGACCGACATGGAGGGACAAGCAGAGCAGACCAACATGGAGGGACAGGCCCAGCAGACCAACGTGGAGGGACTAGCAGAGCAGACCAACATGGAGGGACAAGCAGAGCAGACCAACATGGAGGGACAGGCCCAGCAGACCAACATGGAGGGACTAGCAGAGCAGACCAACATGGAGGGACTAGCAGAGCAGACCAACATGGAGGGACAGGCCCAGCAGACCAACATGGAGGGACTAGCAGAGCAGACCAACATGGAGGGACAAGCAGAGCAGACCAACATGGAGGGACAGGCCCAGCAGACCAACATGGAGGGACTAGCAGAGCAGACCAACATGGAGGGACAAGCAGAGCAGACCAACATGGAGGGACAGGCCCAGCAGACCAACATGGAGGGACTAGCAGAGCAGACCAACATGGAGGGACTAGCAGAGCAGACCAACATGGAGGGACAAGCAGAGCAGACCAACATGGAGGGACAGGCCCAGCAGACCAACATGGAGGGACTAGCAGAGCAGACCAACATGGAGGGACTAGCAGAGCAGACCAACATGGAGGGACTAGCAGAGCAGACCAACATGGAGGGACTAGCAGAGCAGACCAACATGGAGGGACAGGCCCAGCAGACCAACATGGAGGGACTAGCAGAGCAGACCAACATGGAGGGACTAGCAGAGCAGACCAACATGGAGGGACTAGCAGAGCAGACCAACATGGAGGGACTAGCAGAGCAGACCAACATGGAGGGACAGGCCCAGCAGACCAACATGGAGGGACTAGCAGAGCAGACCGACATGGAGGGACAAGCAGAGCAGACCAACATGGAGGGACAGGCCCAGCAGACCAACGTGGAGGGACTAGCAGAGCAGACCAACATGGAGGGACAAGCAGAGCAGACCAACATGGAGGGACAGGCCCAGCAGACCAACATGGAGGGACTAGCAGAGCAGACCAACATGGAGGGACTAGCAGAGCAGACCAACATGGAGGGACAGGCCCAGCAGACCAACATGGAGGGACTAGCAGAGCAGACCAACATGGAGGGACAAGCAGAGCAGACCAACATGGAGGGACAGGCCCAGCAGACCAACATGGAGGGACTAGCAGAGCAGACCAACATGGAGGGACAAGCAGAGCAGACCAACATGGAGGGACAGGCCCAGCAGACCAACATGGAGGGACTAGCAGAGCAGACCAACATGGAGGGACTAGCAGAGCAGACCAACATGGAGGGACAAGCAGAGCAGACCAACATGGAGGGACAGGCCCAGCAGACCAACATGGAGGGACTAGCAGAGCAGACCAACATGGAGGGACTAGCAGAGCAGACCAACATGGAGGGACTAGCAGAGCAGACCAACATGGAGGGACTAGCAGAGCAGACCAACATGGAGGGACAGGCCCAGCAGACCAACATGGAGGGACTAGCAGAGCAGACCAACATGGAGGGACTAGCAGAGCAGACCAACATGGAGGGACTAGCAGAGCAGACCAACATGGAGGGACTAGCAGAGCAGACCAACATGGAGGGACAGGCCCAGCAGACCAACATGGAGGGACTAGCAGAGCAGACCGACATGGAGGGACAAGCAGAGCAGACCAACATGGAGGGACAGGCCCAGCAGACCAACATGGAGGGACTAGCAGAGCAGACCAACATGGAGGGACAAGCAGAGCAGACCAACATGGAGGGACAGGCCCAGCAGACCAACATGGAGGGACTAGCAGAGCAGACCAACATGGAGGGACTAGCAGAGCAGACCAACATGGAGGGACTAGCAGAGCAGACCAACATGGAGGGACTAGCAGAGCAGACCAACATGGAGGGACTAGCAGAGCAGACCAACATGGAGGGACTAGCAGAGCAGACCAACATGGAGGGCCAGGCACAGCAGACCAACATGGAGGGACTAGCAGAGCAGACCAACATGGAGGGCCAGGCCCAGCAGACCAACATGGAGGGACTAGCAGAGCAGACCAACATGGAGGGACAAGCAGAGCAGACCAACATGGAGGGACAGGCCCAGCAGACCAACATGGAGGGACTAGCAGAGCAGACCAACATGGAGGGACTAGCAGAGCAGACCAACATGGAGGGACTAGCAGAGCAGACCAACATGGAGGGACTAGCAGAGCAGACCAACATGGAGGGCCAGGCACAGCAGACCAACATGGAGGGACTAGCAGAGCAGACCAACATGGAGGGCCAGGCACAGCAGACCAACATGGAGGGATTAGCAGAGCAGACCAACATGGAGGGACTAGCAGAGCAGACCAACATGGAGGGCCAGGCACAGCAGACCAACATGGAGGGACTAGCAGAGCAGACCAACATGGAGGGACTAGCAGAGCAGACCAACATGGAGGGACAGGCCCAGCAGACCAACATGGAGGGACTAGCAGAGCAGACCAACATGGAGGGACAAGCAGAGCAGACCAACATGGAGGGACAGGCCCAGCAGACCAACATGGAGGGACTAGCAGAGCAGACCAAGATGGAGGGACAAGCAGAGCAGACCAACATGGAGGGACAGGCCCAGCAGACCAACATGGAGGGACTAGCAGAGCAGACCAACATGGAGGGACTAGCAGAGCAGACCAACATGGAGGGCCAGGCACAGCAGACCAACATGGAGGGACTAGCAGAGCAGACCAACATGGAGGGACAAGCAGAGCAGACCAACATGGAGGGACAGGCCCAGCAGACCAACATGGAGGGACTAGCAGAGCAGACCAACATGGAGGGACTAGCAGAGCAGACCAACATGGAGGGACAAGCAGAGCAGACCAACATGGAGGGACAGGCCCAGCAGACCAACATGGAGGGACTAGCAGAGCAGACCAACATGGAGGGACTAGCAGAGCAGACCAACATGGAGGGACTAGCAGAGCAGACCAACATGGAGGGACTAGCAGAGCAGACCAACATGGAGGGACAGGCCCAGCAGACCAACATGGAGGGACTAGCAGAGCAGACCAACATGGAGGGACTAGCAGAGCAGACCAACATGGAGGGACTAGCAGAGCAGACCAACATGGAGGGACTAGCAGAGCAGACCAACATGGAGGGACAGGCCCAGCAGACCAACATGGAGGGACTAGCAGAGCAGACCGACATGGAGGGACAAGCAGAGCAGACCAACATGGAGGGACAGGCCCAGCAGACCAACATGGAGGGACTAGCAGAGCAGACCAACATGGAGGGACAAGCAGAGCAGACCAACATGGAGGGACAGGCCCAGCAGACCAACATGGAGGGACTAGCAGAGCAGACCAACATGGAGGGACTAGCAGAGCAGACCAACATGGAGGGACTAGCAGAGCAGACCAACATGGAGGGACTAGCAGAGCAGACCAACATGGAGGGACTAGCAGAGCAGACCAACATGGAGGGACTAGCAGAGCAGACCAACATGGAGGGCCAGGCACAGCAGACCAACATGGAGGGACTAGCAGAGCAGACCAACATGGAGGGCCAGGCCCAGCAGACCAACATGGAGGGACTAGCAGAGCAGACCAACATGGAGGGACAAGCAGAGCAGACCAACATGGAGGGACAGGCCCAGCAGACCAACATGGAGGGACTAGCAGAGCAGACCAACATGGAGGGACTAGCAGAGCAGACCAACATGGAGGGACTAGCAGAGCAGACCAACATGGAGGGACTAGCAGAGCAGACCAACATGGAGGGCCAGGCACAGCAGACCAACATGGAGGGACTAGCAGAGCAGACCAACATGGAGGGCCAGGCACAGCAGACCAACATGGAGGGATTAGCAGAGCAGACCAACATGGAGGGACTAGCAGAGCAGACCAACATGGAGGGCCAGGCACAGCAGACCAACATGGAGGGACTAGCAGAGCAGACCAACATGGAGGGACTAGCAGAGCAGACCAACATGGAGGGACAGGCCCAGCAGACCAACATGGAGGGACTAGCAGAGCAGACCAACATGGAGGGACAAGCAGAGCAGACCAACATGGAGGGACAGGCCCAGCAGACCAACATGGAGGGACTAGCAGAGCAGACCAAGATGGAGGGACAAGCAGAGCAGACCAACATGGAGGGACAGGCCCAGCAGACCAACATGGAGGGACTAGCAGAGCAGACCAACATGGAGGGACTAGCAGAGCAGACCAACATGGAGGGCCAGGCACAGCAGACCAACATGGAGGGACTAGCAGAGCAGACCAACATGGAGGGACAAGCAGAGCAGACCAACATGGAGGGACAGGCCCAGCAGACCAACATGGAGGGACTAGCAGAGCAGACCAACATGGAGGGACTAGCAGAGCAGGCCAACATGGAGGGACTAGCAGAGCAGACCAACATGGAGGGACTAGCAGAGCAGACCAACATGGAGGGACTAGCAGAGCAGACCAACATGGAGGGACTAGCAGAGCAGACCAACATGGAGGGACAGGCCCAGCAGACCAACATGGAGGGACTAGCAGAGCAGACCAACATGGAGGGACTAGCAGAGCAGACCAACATGGAGGGACTAGCAGAGCAGACCAACATGGAGGGACTAGCAGAGCAGACCAACATGGAGGGACTAGCAGAGCAGACCAACATGGAGGGCCAGGCACAGCAGACCAACATGGAGGGACTAGCAGAGCAGACCAACATGGAGGGACTAGCAGAGCAGACCAACATGGAGGGACTAGCAGAGCAGACCAACATGGAGGGCCAGGCACAGCAGACCAACATGGAGGGACTAGCAGAGCAGACCAACATGGAGGGCCAGGCACAGCAGACCAACATGGAGGGACTAGCAGAGCAGACCAACATGGAGGGACTAGCAGAGCAGACCAACATGGAGGGACAGGCCCAGCAGACCAACATGGAGGGACTAGCAGAGCAGACCGACATGGAGGGACAAGCAGAGCAGACCAACATGGAGGGACAGGCCCAGCAGACCAACATGGAGGGACTAGCAGAGCAGACCAACATGGAGGGACAAGCAGAGCAGACCAACATGGAGGGACTAGCAGAGCAGACCAACATGGAGGGACTAGCAGAGCAGACCAACATGGAGGGACTAGCAGAGCAGACCAACATGGAGGGACTAGCAGAGCAGACCAACATGGAGGGACTAGCAGAGCAGACCAACATGGAGGGCCAGGCACAGCAGACCAACATGGAGGGACTAGCAGAGCAGACCAACATGGAGGGACTAGCAGAGCAGACCAACATGGAGGGACTAGCAGAGCAGACCAACATGGAGGGCCAGGCACAGCAGACCAACATGGAGGGACTAGCAGAGCAGACCAACATGGAGGGACTAGCAGAGCAGACCAACATGGAGGGACAGGCCCAGCAGACCAACATGGAGGGACTAGCAGAGCAGACCGACATGGAGGGACAAGCAGAGCAGACCAACATGGAGGGACAGGCCCAGCAGACCAACGTGGAGGGACTAGCAGAGCAGACCAACATGGAGGGACAAGCAGAGCAGACCAACATGGAGGGACAGGCCCAGCAGACCAACATGGAGGGACTAGCAGAGCAGACCAACATGGAGGGACTAGCAGAGCAGACCAACATGGAGGGACAGGCCCAGCAGACCAACATGGAGGGACTAGCAGAGCAGACCAACATGGAGGGACAAGCAGAGCAGACCAACATGGAGGGACAGGCCCAGCAGACCAACATGGAGGGACTAGCAGAGCAGACCAACATGGAGGGACAAGCAGAGCAGACCAACATGGAGGGACAGGCCCAGCAGACCAACATGGAGGGACTAGCAGAGCAGACCAACATGGAGGGACTAGCAGAGCAGACCAACATGGAGGGACAAGCAGAGCAGACCAACATGGAGGGACAGGCCCAGCAGACCAACATGGAGGGACTAGCAGAGCAGACCAACATGGAGGGACTAGCAGAGCAGACCAACATGGAGGGACTAGCAGAGCAGACCAACATGGAGGGACTAGCAGAGCAGACCAACATGGAGGGACAGGCCCAGCAGACCAACATGGAGGGACTAGCAGAGCAGACCAACATGGAGGGACTAGCAGAGCAGACCAACATGGAGGGACTAGCAGAGCAGACCAACATGGAGGGACTAGCAGAGCAGACCAACATGGAGGGACAGGCCCAGCAGACCAACATGGAGGGACTAGCAGAGCAGACCGACATGGAGGGACAAGCAGAGCAGACCAACATGGAGGGACAGGCCCAGCAGACCAACATGGAGGGACTAGCAGAGCAGACCAACATGGAGGGACAAGCAGAGCAGACCAACATGGAGGGACAGGCCCAGCAGACCAACATGGAGGGACTAGCAGAGCAGACCAACATGGAGGGACTAGCAGAGCAGACCAACATGGAGGGACTAGCAGAGCAGACCAACATGGAGGGACTAGCAGAGCAGACCAACATGGAGGGACTAGCAGAGCAGACCAACATGGAGGGACTAGCAGAGCAGACCAACATGGAGGGCCAGGCACAGCAGACCAACATGGAGGGACTAGCAGAGCAGACCAACATGGAGGGCCAGGCCCAGCAGACCAACATGGAGGGACTAGCAGAGCAGACCAACATGGAGGGACAAGCAGAGCAGACCAACATGGAGGGACAGGCCCAGCAGACCAACATGGAGGGACTAGCAGAGCAGACCAACATGGAGGGACTAGCAGAGCAGACCAACATGGAGGGACTAGCAGAGCAGACCAACATGGAGGGACTAGCAGAGCAGACCAACATGGAGGGCCAGGCACAGCAGACCAACATGGAGGGACTAGCAGAGCAGACCAACATGGAGGGCCAGGCACAGCAGACCAACATGGAGGGATTAGCAGAGCAGACCAACATGGAGGGACTAGCAGAGCAGACCAACATGGAGGGACAGGCCCAGCAGACCAACATGGAGGGACTAGCAGAGCAGACCAACATGGAGGGACAAGCAGAGCAGACCAACATGGAGGGACAGGCCCAGCAGACCAACATGGAGGGACTAGCAGAGCAGACCAACATGGAGGGACAAGCAGAGCAGACCAACATGGAGGGACAGGCCCAGCAGACCAACATGGAGGGACTAGCAGAGCAGACCAACATGGAGGGACTAGCAGAGCAGACCAACATGGAGGGACAAGCAGAGCAGACCAACATGGAGGGACAGGCCCAGCAGACCAACATGGAGGGACTAGCAGAGCAGACCAACATGGAGGGACTAGCAGAGCAGACCAACATGGAGGGACTAGCAGAGCGGACCAACATGGAGGGACTAGCAGAGCAGACCAACATGGAGGGACAGGCCCAGCAGACCAACATGGAGGGACTAGCAGAGCAGACCAACATGGAGGGACTAGCAGAGCAGACCAACATGGAGGGACTAGCAGAGCAGACCAACATGGAGGGACTAGCAGAGCAGACCAACATGGAGGGACTAGCAGAGCAGACCAACATGGAGGGACAGGCCCAGCAGACCAACATGGAGGGACTAGCAGAGCAGACCGACATGGAGGGACAAGCAGAGCAGACCAACATGGAGGGACAGGCCCAGCAGACCAACATGGAGGGACTAGCAGAGCAGACCAACATGGAGGGACAAGCAGAGCAGACCAACATGGAGGGACAGGCCCAGCAGACCAACATGGAGGGACTAGCAGAGCAGACCAACATGGAGGGACTAGCAGAGCAGACCAACATGGAGGGCCAGGCACAGCAGACCAACATGGAGGGACTAGCAGAGCAGACCAACATGGAGGGACTAGCAGAGCAGACCAACATGGAGGGACTAGCAGAGCAGACCAACATGGAGGGACTAGCAGAGCAGACCAACATGGAGGGACTAGCAGAGCAGACCAACATGGAGGGCCAGGCACAGCAGACCAACATGGAGGGACTAGCAGAGCAGACCAACATGGAGGGCCAGGCCCAGCAGACCAACATGGAGGGACTAGCAGAGCAGACCAACATGGAGGGACAAGCAGAGCAGACCAACATGGAGGGACAGGCCCAGCAGACCAACATGGAGGGACTAGCAGAGCAGACCAACATGGAGGGACTAGCAGAGCAGACCAACATGGAGGGACTAGCAGAGCAGACCAACATGGAGGGACTAGCAGAGCAGACCAACATGGAGGGCCAGGCACAGCAGACCAACATGGAGGGACTAGCAGAGCAGACCAACATGGAGGGACTAGCAGAGCAGACCAACATGGAGGGCCAGGCACAGCAGACCAACATGGAGGGACTAGCAGAGCAGACCAACATGGAGGGACTAGCAGAGCAGACTAGCAGAGCAGACCAACATGGAGGGACTAGCAGAGCAGACCAACATGGAGGGACTAGCAGAGCAGACCAACATGGAGGGACTAGCAGAGCAGACCAACATGGAGGGCCAGGCACAGCAGACCAACATGGAGGGACTAGCAGAGCAGACCAACATGGAGGGACAAGCAGAGCAGACCAACATGGAGGGACAGGCCCAGCAGACCAACATGGAGGGACTAGCAGAGCAGACCAACATGGAGGGACTAGCAGAGCAGACCAACATGGAGGGCCAGGCACAGCAGACCAACATGGAGGGACTAGCAGAGCAGACCAACATGGAGGGACAAGCAGAGCAGACCAACATGGAGGGACAGGCCCAGCAGACCAACATGGAGGGACTAGCAGAGCAGACCAACATGGAGGGACTAGCAGAGCAGACCAACATGGAGGGACAGGCCCAGCAGACCAACATGGAGGGACTAGCAGAGCAGACCGACATGGAGGGACAAGCAGAGCAGACCAACATGGAGGGACAGGCCCAGCAGACCAACATGGAGGGACTAGCAGAGCAGACCAACATGGAGGGACAAGCAGAGCAGACCAACATGGAGGGACAGGCCCAGCAGACCAACATGGAGGGACTAGCAGAGCAGACCAACATGGAGGGACTAGCAGAGCAGACCAACATGGAGGGACTAGCAGAGCAGACCAACATGGAGGGACTAGCACAGCAGACCAACATGGAGGGACTAGCAGAGCAGACCAACATGGAGGGACAAGCAGAGCAGACCAACATGGAGGGACAGGCCCAGCAGACCAACATGGAGGGACTAGCAGAGCAGACCAACATGGAGGGACTAGCAGAGCAGACCAACATGGAGGGACTAGCAGAGCAGACCAACATGGAGGGACTAGCAGAGCAGACCAACATGGAGGGACAGGCCCAGCAGACCAACATGGAGGGACTAGCAGAGCAGACCAACATGGAGGGACTAGCAGAGCAGACCAACATGGAGGGACTAGCAGAGCAGACCAACATGGAGGGACTAGCAGAGCAGACCAACATGGAGGGACAGGCCCAGCAGACCAACATGGAGGGACTAGCAGAGCAGACCGACATGGAGGGACAAGCAGAGCAGACCAACATGGAGGGACAGGCCCAGCAGACCAACATGGAGGGACTAGCAGAGCAGACCAACATGGAGGGACAAGCAGAGCAGACCAACATGGAGGGACAGGCCCAGCAGACCAACATGGAGGGACTAGCAGAGCAGACCAACATGGAGGGACTAGCAGAGCAGACCAACATGGAGGGACTAGCAGAGCAGACCAACATGGAGGGACTAGCAGAGCAGACCAACATGGAGGGACTAGCAGAGCAGACCAACATGGAGGGACTAGCAGAGCAGACCAACATGGAGGGACTAGCAGAGCAGACCAACATGGAGGGACTAGCAGAGCAGACCAACATGGAGGGCCAGGCACAGCAGACCAACATGGAGGGACTAGCAGAGCAGACCAACATGGAGGGCCAGGCCCAGCAGACCAACATGGAGGGACTAGCAGAGCAGACCAACATGGAGGGACAAGCAGAGCAGACCAACATGGAGGGACAGGCCCAGCAGACCAACATGGAGGGACTAGCAGAGCAGACCAACATGGAGGGACTAGCAGAGCAGACCAACATGGAGGGACTAGCAGAGCAGACCAACATGGAGGGACTAGCAGAGCAGACCAACATGGAGGGACTAGCAGAGCAGACCAACATGGAGGGACTAGCAGAGCAGACCAACATGGAGGGACTAGCAGAGCAGACCAACATGGAGGGCCAGGCACAGCAGACCAACATGGAGGGACTAGCAGAGCAGACCAACATGGAGGGCCAGGCCCAGCAGACCAACATGGAGGGACTAGCAGAGCAGACCAACATGGAGGGACAAGCAGAGCAGACCAACATGGAGGGACAGGCCCAGCAGACCAACATGGAGGGACTAGCAGAGCAGACCAACATGGAGGGACTAGCAGAGCAGACCAACATGGAGGGACTAGCAGAGCAGACCAACATGGAGGGACTAGCAGAGCAGACCAACATGGAGGGCCAGGCACAGCAGACCAACATGGAGGGACTAGCAGAGCAGACCAACATGGAGGGCCAGGCACAGCAGACCAACATGGAGGGATTAGCAGAGCAGACCAACATGGAGGGACTAGCAGAGCAGACCAACATGGAGGGACAGGCCCAGCAGACCAACATGGAGGGACTAGCAGAGCAGACCAACATGGAGGGACAAGCAGAGCAGACCAACATGGAGGGACAGGCCCAGCAGACCAACATGGAGGGACTAGCAGAGCAGACCAACATGGAGGGACAAGCAGAGCAGACCAACATGGAGGGACAGGCCCAGCAGACCAACATGGAGGGACTAGCAGAGCAGACCAACATGGAGGGACTAGCAGAGCAGACCAACATGGAGGGACAAGCAGAGCAGACCAACATGGAGGGACAGGCCCAGCAGACCAACATGGAGGGACTAGCAGAGCAGACCAACATGGAGGGACTAGCAGAGCAGACCAACATGGAGGGACTAGCAGAGCGGACCAACATGGAGGGACTAGCAGAGCAGACCAACATGGAGGGACAGGCCCAGCAGACCAACATGGAGGGACTAGCAGAGCAGACCAACATGGAGGGACTAGCAGAGCAGACCAACATGGAGGGACTAGCAGAGCAGACCAACATGGAGGGACTAGCAGAGCAGACCAACATGGAGGGACTAGCAGAGCAGACCAACATGGAGGGACAGGCCCAGCAGACCAACATGGAGGGACTAGCAGAGCAGACCGACATGGAGGGACAAGCAGAGCAGACCAACATGGAGGGACAGGCCCAGCAGACCAACATGGAGGGACTAGCAGAGCAGACCAACATGGAGGGACAAGCAGAGCAGACCAACATGGAGGGACAGGCCCAGCAGACCAACATGGAGGGACTAGCAGAGCAGACCAACATGGAGGGACTAGCAGAGCAGACCAACATGGAGGGCCAGGCACAGCAGACCAACATGGAGGGACTAGCAGAGCAGACCAACATGGAGGGACTAGCAGAGCAGACCAACATGGAGGGACTAGCAGAGCAGACCAACATGGAGGGACTAGCAGAGCAGACCAACATGGAGGGACTAGCAGAGCAGACCAACATGGAGGGACTAGCAGAGCAGACCAACATGGAGGGCCAGGCACAGCAGACCAACATGGAGGGACTAGCAGAGCAGACCAACATGGAGGGCCAGGCCAGCAGACCAACATGGAGGGACTAGCAGAGCAGACCAACATGGAGGGACAAGCAGAGCAGACCAACATGGAGGGACAGGCCCAGCAGACCAACATGGAGGGACTAGCAGAGCAGACCAACATGGAGGGACTAGCAGAGCAGACCAACATGGAGGGACTAGCAGAGCAGACCAACATGGAGGGACTAGCAGAGCAGACCAACATGGAGGGCCAGGCACAGCAGACCAACATGGAGGGACTAGCAGAGCAGACCAACATGGAGGGCCAGGCACAGCAGACCAACATGGAGGGCCAGGCCAGCAGACCAACATGGAGGGACTAGCAGAGCAGACCAACATGGAGGGACTAGCAGAGCAGACTAGCAGAGCAGACCAACATGGAGGGACTAGCAGAGCAGACCAACATGGAGGGACTAGCAGAGCAGACCAACATGGAGGGACTAGCAGAGCAGACCAACATGGAGGGCCAGGCACAGCAGACCAACATGGAGGGACTAGCAGAGCAGACCAACATGGAGGGACAAGCAGAGCAGACCAACATGGAGGGACAGGCCAGCAGACCAACATGGAGGGACTAGCAGAGCAGACCAACATGGAGGGACTAGCAGAGCAGACCAACATGGAGGGCCAGGCACAGCAGACCAACATGGAGGGACTAGCAGAGCAGACCAACATGGAGGGACAAGCAGAGCAGACCAACATGGAGGGACAGGCCCAGCAGACCAACATGGAGGGACTAGCAGAGCAGACCAACATGGAGGGACTAGCAGAGCAGACCAACATGGAGGGACAGGCCCAGCAGACCAACATGGAGGGACTAGCAGAGCAGACCGACATGGAGGGACAAGCAGAGCAGACCAACATGGAGGGACAGGCCCAGCAGACCAACATGGAGGGACTAGCAGAGCAGACCAACATGGAGGGACAAGCAGAGCAGACCAACATGGAGGGACAGGCCAGCAGACCAACATGGAGGGACTAGCAGAGCAGACCAACATGGAGGGACTAGCAGAGCAGACCAACATGGAGGGACAGGCCCAGCAGACCAACATGGAGGGACTAGCAGAGCAGACCAACATGGAGGGACTAGCAGAGCAGACCAACATGGAGGGACTAGGCCAGCAGACCAACATGGAGGGACTAGCAGAGCAGACCAACATGGAGGGACTAGCAGAGCAGACCAACATGGAGGGACTAGCAGAGCAGACCAACATGGAGGGACTAGCAGAGCAGACCAACATGGAGGGACTAGCAGAGCAGACCAACATGGAGGGACAAGCAGAGCAGACCAACATGGAGGGACAGGCCAGCAGACCAACATGGAGGGACTAGCAGAGCAGACCAACATGGAGGGACTAGCAGAGCAGACCAACATGGAGGGACTAGCAGAGCAGACCAACATGGAGGGACTAGCAGAGCAGACCAACATGGAGGGACAGGCACAGCAGACCAACATGGAGGGACTAGCAGAGCAGACCAACATGGAGGGACTAGCAGAGCAGACCAACATGGAGGGACTAGCAGAGCAGACCAACATGGAGGGACTAGCAGAGCAGACCAACATGGAGGGACTAGCAGAGCAGACCAACATGGAGGGACAGGCAGAGCAGACCAACATGGAGGGACTAGCAGAGCAGACCAACATGGAGGGACAAGCAGAGCAGACCAACATGGAGGGACAGGCACAGCAGACCAACATGGAGGGACTAGCAGAGCAGACCAACATGGAGGGACAAGCAGAGCAGACCAACATGGAGGGACAGGCCAGCAGACCAACATGGAGGGACTAGCAGAGCAGACCAACATGGAGGGACAAGCAGAGCAGACCAACATGGAGGGACAGGCCCAGCAGACCAACATGGAGGGACTAGCAGAGCAGACCAACATGGAGGGACTAGCAGAGCAGACCAACATGGAGGGACTAGCAGAGCAGACCAACATGGAGGGACTAGCAGAGCAGACCAACATGGAGGGACTAGCAGAGCAGACCAACATGGAGGGACTAGCAGAGCAGACCAACATGGAGGGACTAGCAGAGCAGACCAACATGGAGGGACTAGCAGAGCAGACCAACATGGAGGGCCAGGCACAGCAGACCAACATGGAGGGACTAGCAGAGCAGACCAACATGGAGGGCCAGGCACAGCAGACCAACATGGAGGGACTAGCAGAGCAGACCAACATGGAGGGACAAGCAGAGCAGACCAACATGGAGGGACAGGCCCAGCAGACCAACATGGAGGGACTAGCAGAGCAGACCAACATGGAGGGACTAGCAGAGCAGACCAACATGGAGGGACTAGCAGAGCAGACCAACATGGAGGGACTAGCAGAGCAGACCAACATGGAGGGACTAGCAGAGCAGACCAACATGGAGGGACTAGCAGAGCAGACCAACATGGAGGGACTAGCAGAGCAGACCAACATGGAGGGACTAGCAGAGCAGACCAACATGGAGGGCCAGGCACAGCAGACCAACATGGAGGGACTAGCAGAGCAGACCAACATGGAGGGCCAGGCCCAGCAGACCAACATGGAGGGACTAGGCAGAGCAGACCAACATGGAGGGACAAGCAGAGCAGACCAACATGGAGGGACAGGCAGAGCAGACCAACATGGAGGGACTAGCAGAGCAGACCAACATGGAGGGACTAGCAGAGCAGACCAACATGGAGGGACTAGCAGAGCAGACCAACATGGAGGGACTAGCAGAGCAGACCAACATGGAGGGACAGGCACGAGCAGACCAACATGGAGGGACTAGCAGAGCAGACCAACATGGAGGGACAGGCCCAGCAGACCAACATGGAGGGACTAGCAGAGCAGACCAACATGGAGGGACTAGCAGAGCAGACCAACATGGAGGGACAGGCCCAGCAGACCAACATGGAGGGACTAGCAGAGCAGACCAACATGGAGGGACTAGCAGAGCAGACCAACATGGAGGGACAGGCCCAGCAGACCAACATGGAGGGACTAGCAGAGCAGACCAACATGGAGGGACTAGCAGAGCAGACCAACATGGAGGGACAGGCCCAGCAGACCAACATGGAGGGACTAGCAGAGCAGACCAACATGGAGGGACTAGCAGAGCAGACCAACATGGAGGGACAAGCAGAGCAGACCAACATGGAGGGACGGACAGGCCCAGCAGACCAACATGGAGGGACTAGCAGAGCAGACCAACATGGAGGGACTAGCAGAGCAGACCAACATGGAGGGACTAGCAGAGCGGACCAACATGGAGGGACTAGCAGAGCAGACCAACATGGAGGGACAGGCCCAGCAGACCAACATGGAGGGACTAGCAGAGCAGACCAACATGGAGGGACTAGCAGAGCAGACCAACATGGAGGGACTAGCAGAGCAGACCAACATGGAGGGACTAGCAGAGCAGACCAACATGGAGGGACTAGCAGAGCAGACCAACATGGAGGGACAGGCCCAGCAGACCAACATGGAGGGACTAGCAGAGCAGACCGACATGGAGGGACAAGCAGAGCAGACCAACATGGAGGGACAGGCCCAGCAGACCAACATGGAGGGACTAGCAGAGCAGACCAACATGGAGGGACAAGCAGAGCAGACCAACATGGAGGGACAGGCCCAGCAGACCAACATGGAGGGACTAGCAGAGCAGACCAACATGGAGGGACTAGCAGAGCAGACCAACATGGAGGGCCAGGCACAGCAGACCAACATGGAGGGACTAGCAGAGCAGACCAACATGGAGGGACTAGCAGAGCAGACCAACATGGAGGGACTAGCAGAGCAGACCAACATGGAGGGACTAGCAGAGCAGACCAACATGGAGGGACTAGCAGAGCAGACCAACATGGAGGGACTAGCAGAGCAGACCAACATGGAGGGCCAGGCACAGCAGACCAACATGGAGGGACTAGCAGAGCAGACCAACATGGAGGGCCAGGCCCAGCAGACCAACATGGAGGGACTAGCAGAGCAGACCAACATGGAGGGACAAGCAGAGCAGACCAACATGGAGGGACAGGCCCAGCAGACCAACATGGAGGGACTAGCAGAGCAGACCAACATGGAGGGACTAGCAGAGCAGACCAACATGGAGGGACTAGCAGAGCAGACCAACATGGAGGGACTAGCAGAGCAGACCAACATGGAGGGCCAGGCACAGCAGACCAACATGGAGGGACTAGCAGAGCAGACCAACATGGAGGGCCAGGCACAGCAGACCAACATGGAGGGCCAGGCACAGCAGACCAACATGGAGGGACTAGCAGAGCAGACCAACATGGAGGGACTAGCAGAGCAGACTAGCAGAGCAGACCAACATGGAGGGACTAGCAGAGCAGACCAACATGGAGGGACTAGCAGAGCAGACCAACATGGAGGGACTAGCAGAGCAGACCAACATGGAGGGCCAGGCACAGCAGACCAACATGGAGGGACTAGCAGAGCAGACCAACATGGAGGGACAAGCAGAGCAGACCAACATGGAGGGACAGGCCCAGCAGACCAACATGGAGGGACTAGCAGAGCAGACCAACATGGAGGGACTAGCAGAGCAGACCAACATGGAGGGCCAGGCACAGCAGACCAACATGGAGGGACTAGCAGAGCAGACCAACATGGAGGGACAAGCAGAGCAGACCAACATGGAGGGACAGGCCCAGCAGACCAACATGGAGGGACTAGCAGAGCAGACCAACATGGAGGGACTAGCAGAGCAGACCAACATGGAGGGACAGGCCCAGCAGACCAACATGGAGGGACTAGCAGAGCAGACCGACATGGAGGGACAAGCAGAGCAGACCAACATGGAGGGACAGGCCCAGCAGACCAACATGGAGGGACTAGCAGAGCAGACCAACATGGAGGGACAAGCAGAGCAGACCAACATGGAGGGACAGGCCCAGCAGACCAACATGGAGGGACTAGCAGAGCAGACCAACATGGAGGGACTAGCAGAGCAGACCAACATGGAGGGCCAGGCACAGCAGACCAACATGGAGGGACTAGCAGAGCAGACCAACATGGAGGGACAAGCAGAGCAGACCAACATGGAGGGACAGGCCCAGCAGACCAACATGGAGGGACTAGCAGAGCAGACCAACATGGAGGGACTAGCAGAGCAGACCAACATGGAGGGACTAGCAGAGCAGACCAACATGGAGGGACTAGCAGAGCAGACCAACATGGAGGGACTAGCAGAGCAGACCAACATGGAGGGACAAGCAGAGCAGACCAACATGGAGGGACAGGCCCAGCAGACCAACATGGAGGGACTAGCAGAGCAGACCAACATGGAGGGACTAGCAGAGCAGACCAACATGGAGGGACTAGCAGAGCGGACCAACATGGAGGGACTAGCAGAGCAGACCAACATGGAGGGACAGGCCCAGCAGACCAACATGGAGGGACTAGCAGAGCAGACCAACATGGAGGGACTAGCAGAGCAGACCAACATGGAGGGACTAGCAGAGCAGACCAACATGGAGGGACTAGCAGAGCAGACCAACATGGAGGGACTAGCAGAGCAGACCAACATGGAGGGACAGGCCCAGCAGACCAACATGGAGGGACTAGCAGAGCAGACCGACATGGAGGGACAAGCAGAGCAGACCAACATGGAGGGACAGGCCCAGCAGACCAACATGGAGGGACTAGCAGAGCAGACCAACATGGAGGGACAAGCAGAGCAGACCAACATGGAGGGACAGGCCCAGCAGACCAACATGGAGGGACTAGCAGAGCAGACCAACATGGAGGGACTAGCAGAGCAGACCAACATGGAGGGCCAGGCACAGCAGACCAACATGGAGGGACTAGCAGAGCAGACCAACATGGAGGGACTAGCAGAGCAGACCAACATGGAGGGACTAGCAGAGCAGACCAACATGGAGGGACTAGCAGAGCAGACCAACATGGAGGGACTAGCAGAGCAGACCAACATGGAGGGCCAGGCACAGCAGACCAACATGGAGGGACTAGCAGAGCAGACCAACATGGAGGGCCAGGCCCAGCAGACCAACATGGAGGGACTAGCAGAGCAGACCAACATGGAGGGACAAGCAGAGCAGACCAACATGGAGGGACAGGCCCAGCAGACCAACATGGAGGGACTAGCAGAGCAGACCAACATGGAGGGACTAGCAGAGCAGACCAACATGGAGGGACTAGCAGAGCAGACCAACATGGAGGGACTAGCAGAGCAGACCAACATGGAGGGCCAGGCACAGCAGACCAACATGGAGGGACTAGCAGAGCAGACCAACATGGAGGGACTAGCAGAGCAGACCAACATGGAGGGCCAGGCACAGCAGACCAACATGGAGGGACTAGCAGAGCAGACCAACATGGAGGGACTAGCAGAGCAGACTAGCAGAGCAGACCAACATGGAGGGACTAGCAGAGCAGACCAACATGGAGGGACTAGCAGAGCAGACCAACATGGAGGGACTAGCAGAGCAGACCAACATGGAGGGCCAGGCACAGCAGACCAACATGGAGGGACTAGCAGAGCAGACCAACATGGAGGGACAAGCAGAGCAGACCAACATGGAGGGACAGGCCCAGCAGACCAACATGGAGGGACTAGCAGAGCAGACCAACATGGAGGGACTAGCAGAGCAGACCAACATGGAGGGCCAGGCACAGCAGACCAACATGGAGGGACTAGCAGAGCAGACCAACATGGAGGGACAAGCAGAGCAGACCAACATGGAGGGACAGGCCCAGCAGACCAACATGGAGGGACTAGCAGAGCAGACCAACATGGAGGGACTAGCAGAGCAGACCAACATGGAGGGACAGGCCCAGCAGACCAACATGGAGGGACTAGCAGAGCAGACCGACATGGAGGGACAAGCAGAGCAGACCAACATGGAGGGACTAGCAGAGCAGACCAACATGGAGGGACAAGCAGAGCAGACCAACATGGAGGGACAGGCCCAGCAGACCAACATGGAGGGACTAGCAGAGCAGACCAACATGGAGGGACTAGCAGAGCAGACCAACATGGAGGGACAAGCAGAGCAGACCAACATGGAGGGACAGGCCCAGCAGACCAACATGGAGGGACTAGCAGAGCAGACCAACATGGAGGGACAAGCAGAGCAGACCAACATGGAGGGACAGGCCCAGCAGACCAACATGGAGGGACTAGCAGAGCAGACCAACATGGAGGGACTAGCAGAGCAGACCAACATGGAGGGCCAGGCACAGCAGACCAACATGGAGGGACTAGCAGAGCAGACCAACATGGAGGGACTAGCAGAGCAGACCAACATGGAGGGCCAGGCACAGCAGACCAACATGGAGGGACTAGCAGAGCAGACCAACATGGAGGGCCAGGCACAGCAGACCAACATGGAGGGACTAGCAGAGCAGACCAACATGGAGGGACTAGCAGAGCAGACCAACATGGAGGGACAGGCCCAGCAGACCAACATGGAGGGACTAGCAGAGCAGACCGACATGGAGGGACAAGCAGAGCAGACCAACATGGAGGGACAGGCCCAGCAGACCAACATGGAGGGACTAGCAGAGCAGACCAACATGGAGGGACAAGCAGAGCAGACCAACATGGAGGGACAGGCCCAGCAGACCAACATGGAGGGACTAGCAGAGCAGACCAACATGGAGGGACTAGCAGAGCAGACCAACATGGAGGGCCAGGCACAGCAGACCAACATGGAGGGACTAGCAGAGCAGACCAACATGGAGGGACTAGCAGAGCAGACCAACATGGAGGGACTAGCAGAGCAGACCAACATGGAGGGACTAGCAGAGCAGACCAACATGGAGGGACTAGCAGAGCAGACCAACATGGAGGGCCAGGCACAGCAGACCAACATGGAGGGACTAGCAGAGCAGACCAACATGGAGGGACTAGCAGAGCAGACCAACATGGAGGGACAGGCCCAGCAGACCAACATGGAGGGACTAGCAGAGCAGACCAACATGGAGGGACAAGCAGAGCAGACCAACATGGAGGGACAGGCCCAGCAGACCAACATGGAGGGACTAGCAGAGCAGACCAACATGGAGGGCCAGGCACAGCAGACCAACATGGAGGGACTAGCAGAGCAGACCAACATGGAGGGCCAGGCACAGCAGACCAACGTGGAGGGACTAGCAGAGCAGACCAACATGGAGGGACTAGCAGAGCAGACCAACATGGAGGGACAGGCCCAGCAGACCAACATGGAGGGACTAGCAGAGCAGACCGACATGGAGGGACAAGCAGAGCAGACCAACATGGAGGGACAGGCCCAGCAGACCAACATGGAGGGACTAGCAGAGCAGACCAACATGGAGGGACAAGCAGAGCAGACCAACATGGAGGGACAGGCCCAGCAGACCAACATGGAGGGACTAGCAGAGCAGACCAACATGGAGGGACTAGCAGAGCAGACCAACATGGAGGGACAGGCCCAGCAGACCAACATGGAGGGACTAGCAGAGCAGACCAACATGGAGGGACAAGCAGAGCAGACCAACATGGAGGGACAGGCCCAACAGACCAACATGGAGGGACTAGCAGAGCAGACCAACATGGAGGGACAAGCAGAGCAGACCAACATGGAGGGACAGGCCCAGCAGACCAACATGGAGGGACTAGCAGAGCAGACCAACATGGAGGGACTAGCAGAGCAGACCAACATGGAGGGACAAGCAGAGCAGACCAACATGGAGGGACAGGCCCAGCAGACCAACATGGAGGGACTAGCAGAGCAGACCAACATGGAGGGACTAGCAGAGCAGACCAACATGGAGGGACTAGCAGAGCAGACCAACATGGAGGGACTAGCAGAGCAGACCAACATGGAGGGACAGGCCCAGCAGACCAACATGGAGGGACTAGCAGAGCAGACCAACATGGAGGGACTAGCAGAGCAGACCAACATGGAGGGACTAGCAGAGCAGACCAACATGGAGGGACTAGCAGAGCAGACCAACATGGAGGGACTAGCAGAGCAGACCAACATGGAGGGACAGGCCCAGCAGACCAACATGGAGGGACTAGCAGAGCAGACCGACATGGAGGGACAAGCAGAGCAGACCAACATGGAGGGACAGGCCCAGCAGACCAACATGGAGGGACTAGCAGAGCAGACCAACATGGAGGGACAAGCAGAGCAGACCAACATGGAGGGACAGGCCCAGCAGACCAACATGGAGGGACTAGCAGAGCAGACCAACATGGAGGGACTAGCAGAGCAGACCAACATGGAGGGCCAGGCACAGCAGACCAACATGGAGGGACTAGCAGAGCAGACCAACATGGAGGGACTAGCAGAGCAGACCAACATGGAGGGACTAGCAGAGCAGACCAACATGGAGGGACTAGCAGAGCAGACCAACATGGAGGGACTAGCAGAGCAGACCAACATGGAGGGCCAGGCACAGCAGACCAACATGGAGGGACTAGCAGAGCAGACCAACATGGAGGGCCAGGCCCAGCAGACCAACATGGAGGGACTAGCAGAGCAGACCAACATGGAGGGACAAGCAGAGCAGACCAACATGGAGGGACAGGCCCAGCAGACCAACATGGAGGGACTAGCAGAGCAGACCAACATGGAGGGACTAGCAGAGCAGACCAACATGGAGGGACTAGCAGAGCAGACCAACATGGAGGGCCAGGCACAGCAGACCAACATGGAGGGACTAGCAGAGCAGACCAACATGGAGGGACTAGCAGAGCAGACCAACATGGAGGGCCAGGCACAGCAGACCAACATGGAGGGACTAGCAGAGCAGACCAACATGGAGGGACTAGCAGAGCAGACTAGCAGAGCAGACCAACATGGAGGGACTAGCAGAGCAGACCAACATGGAGGGACTAGCAGAGCAGACCAACATGGAGGGCCAGGCACAGCAGACCAACATGGAGGGACTAGCAGAGCAGACCAACATGGAGGGACAAGCAGAGCAGACCAACATGGAGGGACAGGCCCAGCAGACCAACATGGAGGGACTAGCAGAGCAGACCAACATGGAGGGACTAGCAGAGCAGACCAACATGGAGGGCCAGGCACAGCAGACCAACATGGAGGGACTAGCAGAGCAGACCAACATGGAGGGACAAGCAGAGCAGACCAACATGGAGGGACAGGCCCAGCAGACCAACATGGAGGGACTAGCAGAGCAGACCAACATGGAGGGACTAGCAGAGCAGACCGACATGGAGGGCCAGGCACAGCAGACCAACATGGAGGGACTAGCAGAGCAGACCAACATGGAGGGACTAGCAGAGCAGACCAACATGGAGGGACAGGCCCAGCAGACCAACATGGAGGGACTAGCAGAGCAGACCAACATGGAGGGACAAGCAGAGCAGACCAACATGGAGGGACAGGCCCAGCAGACCAACATGGAGGGACTAGCAGAGCAGACCAACATGGAGGGACAAGCAGAGCAGACCAACATGGAGGGACAGGCCCAGCAGACCAACATGGAGGGACTAGCAGAGCAGACCAACATGGAGGGACTAGCAGAGCAGACCAACATGGAGGGCCAGGCACAGCAGACCAACATGGAGGGACTAGCAGAGCAGACCAACATGGAGGGACTAGCAGAGCAGACCAACATGGAGGGCCAGGCACAGCAGACCAACATGGAGGGACTAGCAGAGCAGACCAACATGGAGGGCCAGGCACAGCAGACCAACATGGAGGGACTAGCAGAGCAGACCAACATGGAGGGACTAGCAGAGCAGACCAACATGGAGGGACAGGCCCAGCAGACCAACATGGAGGGACTAGCAGAGCAGACCGACATGGAGGGACAAGCAGAGCAGACCAACATGGAGGGACGGGCCCAGCAGACCAACATGGAGGGACTAGCAGAGCAGACCAACATGGAGGGACAAGCAGAGCAGACCAACATGGAGGGACGGGCCCAGCAGACCAACATGGAGGGACTAGCAGAGCAGACCAACATGGAGGGACTAGCAGAGCAGACCAACATGGAGGGCCAGGCACAGCAGACCAACATGGAGGGACTAGCAGAGCAGACCAACATGGAGGGACAAGCAGAGCAGACCAACATGGAGGGACAGGCCCAGCAGACCAACATGGAGGGACTAGCAGAGCAGACCAACATGGAGGGACAAGCAGAGCAGACCAACATGGAGGGACAGGCCCAGCAGACCAACATGGAGGGACTAGCAGAGCAGACCAAGATGGAGGGACTAGCAGAGCAGACCAACATGGAGGGCCAGGCACAGCAGACCAACATGGAGGGACTAGCAGAGCAGACCAACATGGAGGGACTAGCAGAGCAGACCAACATGGAGGGCCAGGCACAGCAGACCAACATGGAGGGACTAGCAGAGCAGACCAACATGGAGGGCCAGGCACAGCAGACCAACATGGAGGGACTAGCAGAGCAGACCAACATGGAGGGACTAGCAGAGCAGACCAACATGGAGGGACAGGCCCAGCAGACCAACATGGAGGGACTAGCAGAGCAGACCGACATGGAGGGACAAGCAGAGCAGACCAACATGGAGGGACAGGCCCAGCAGACCAACATGGAGGGACTAGCAGAGCAGACCAACATGGAGGGACAAGCAGAGCAGACCAACATGGAGGGACAGGCCCAGCAGACCAACATGGAGGGACTAGCAGAGCAGACCAACATGGAGGGACTAGCAGAGCAGACCAACATGGAGGGCCAGGCACAGCTGACCAACATGGAGGGACTAGCAGAGCAGACCAACATGGAGGGACTAGCAGAGCAGACCAACATGGAGGGACTAGCAGAGCAGACCAACATGGAGGGACTAGCAGAGCAGACCAACATCGAGGGACTAGCAGAGCAGACCAACATGGAGGGCCAGGCACAGCAGACCAACATGGAGGGACTAGCAGAGCAGACCAACATGGAGGGCCAGGCACAGCAGACCAACATGGAGGGACTAGCAGAGCAGACCAACATGGAGGGACAAGCAGAGCAGACCAACATGGAGGGACAGGCCCAGCAGACCAACATGGAGGGACTAGCAGAGCAGACCAACATGGAGGGACTAGCAGAGCAGACCAACATGGAGGGCCAGGCACAGCAGACCAACATGGAGGGACTAGCAGAGCAGACCAACATGGAGGGACTAGCAGAGCAGACCAACATGGAGGGACAAGCAGAGCAGACCAACATGGAGGGACAGGCCCAGCAGACCAACATGGAGGGACTAGCAGAGCAGACCAACATGGAGGGACTAGCAGAGCAGACCAACATGGAGGGCCAGGCACAGCAGACCAACATGGAGGGACTAGCAGAGCAGACCAACATGGAGGGACAAGCAGAGCAGACCAACATGGAGGGACAGGCCCAGCAGACCAACATGGAGGGACTAGCAGAGCAGACCAAGATGGAGGGACTAGCAGAGCAGACCAACATGGAGGGCCAGGCACAGCAGACCAACATGGAGGGACTAGCAGAGCAGACCAACATGGAGGGCCAGGCACAGCAGACCAACATGGAGGGACTAGCAGAGCAGACCAACATGGAGGGCCAGGCACAGCAGACCAACATGGAGGGACTAGCAGAGCAGACCAACATGGAGGGACTAGCAGAGCAGACCAACATGGAGGGACAGGCCCAGCAGACCAACATGGAGGGACTAGCAGAGCAGACCGACATGGAGGGACAAGCAGAGCAGACCAACATGGAGGGACAGGCCCAGCAGACCAACATGGAGGGACTAGCAGAGCAGACCAACATGGAGGGACAAGCAGAGCAGACCAACATGGAGGGACAGGCCCAGCAGACCAACATGGAGGGACTAGCAGAGCAGACCAACATGGAGGGACTAGCAGAGCAGACCAACATGGAGGGCCAGGCACAGCTGACCAACATGGAGGGACTAGCAGAGCAGACCAACATGGAGGGACTAGCAGAGCAGACCAACATGTAGGGACTAGCAGAGCAGACCAACATGGAGGGACTAGCAGAGCAGACCAACATCGAGGGACTAGCAGAGCAGACCAACATGGAGGGCCAGGCACAGCAGACCAACATGGAGGGACTAGCAGAGCAGACCAACATGGAGGGCCAGGCACAGCAGACCAACATGGAGGGACTAGCAGAGCAGACCAACATGGAGGGACAAGCAGAGCAGACCAACATGGAGGGACAGGCCCAGCAGACCAACATGGAGGGACTAGCAGAGCAGACCAACATGGAGGGACTAGCAGAGCAGACCAACATGGAGGGCCAGGCACAGCAGACCAACATGGAGGGACTAGCAGAGCAGACCAACATGGAGGGACTAGCAGAGCAGACCAACATGGAGGGACTAGCAGAGCAGACCAACATGGAGGGCCAGGCACAGCAGACCAACATGGAGGGACTAGCAGAGCAGACCAACATGGAGGGCCAGGCACAGCAGACCAACATGGAGGGACTAGCAGAGCAGACCAACATGGAGGGACTAGCAGAGCAGACCAACATGGAGGGACAGGCCCAGCAGACCAACATGGAGGGACTAGCAGAGCAGACCAAGATGGAGGGACAAGCAGAGCAGACCAACATGGAGGGACAGGCCCAGCAGACCAACATGGAGGGACTAGCAGAGCAGACCAACATGGAGGGCCAGGCACAGCAGACCAACATGGAGGGACTAGCAGAGCAGACCAACATGGAGGGCCAGGCACAGCAGACCAACGTGGAGGGACTAGCAGAGCAGACCAACATGGAGGGACTAGCAGAGCAGACCAACATGGAGGGACAGGCCCAGCAGACCAACATGGAGGGACTAGCAGAGCAGACCAACATGGAGGGACAAGCAGAGCAGACCAACATGGAGGGACAGGCCCAGCAGACCAACATGGAGGGACTAGCAGACGGGACCAACATGGAGGGACTAGCAGAGCAGACCAACATGGAGGGCCAGGCACAGCAGACCAACATGGAGGGACTAGCAGAGCAGACCAACATGGAGGGACTAGCAGAGCAGACCAACATGGAGGGACTAGCAGAGCAGACCAACATGGAGGGCCAGGCACAGCAGACCAACATGGAGGGACTAGCAGAGCAGACCAACATGGAGGGCCAGGCACAGCAGACCAACATGGAGGGACTAGCAGAGCAGACCAACATGGAGGGACTAGCAGAGCAGACCAACATGGAGGGACAGGCCCAGCAGACCAACATGGAGGGACTAGCAGAGCAGACCAACATGGAGGGACAAGCAGAGCAGACCAACATGGAGGGACAGGCCCAGCAGACCAACATGGAGGGACTAGCAGAGCAGACCAACATGGAGGGACAAGCAGAGCAGACCAACATGGAGGGACAGGCCCAGCAGACCAACATGGAGGGACTAGCAGAGCAGACCAACATGGAGGGACTAGCAGAGCAGACCAACATGGAGGGCCAGGCACAGCAGACCAACATGGAGGGACTAGCAGAGCAGACCAACATGGAGGGACTAGCAGAGCAGACCAACATGGAGGGACAGGCCCAGCAGACCAACATGGAGGGACTAGCAGAGCAGACCAACATGGAGGGACAAGCAGAGCAGACCAACATGGAGGGACAGGCCCAGCAGACCAACATGGAGGGACTAGCAGAGCAGACCAACATGGAGGGACAAGCAGAGCAGACCAACATGGAGGGACAGGCCCAGCAGACCAACATGGAGGGACTAGCAGAGCAGACCAACATGGAGGGACTAGCAGAGCAGACCAACATGGAGGGCCAGGCACAGCAGACCAACATGGAGGGACTAGCAGAGCAGACCAACATGGAGGGACTAGCAGAGCAGACCAACATGGAGGGACAGGCCCAGCAGACCAACATGGAGGGACTAGCAGAGCAGACCAACATGGAGGGACAAGCAGAGCAGACCAACATGGAGGGACAGGCCCAGCAGACCAACATGGAGGGACTAGCAGAGCAGACCAACATGGAGGGCCAGGCACAGCAGACCAACGTGGAGGGACTAGCAGAGCAGACCAACATGGAGGGACTAGCAGAGCAGACCAACATGGAGGGACAGGCCCAGCAGACCAACATGGAGGGACTAGCAGAGCAGACCAACATGGAGGGACAAGCAGAGCAGACCAACATGGAGGGACAGGCCCAGCAGACCAACATGGAGGGACTAGCAGACGGGACCAACATGGAGGGACTAGCAGAGCAGACCAACATGGAGGGCCAGGCACAGCAGACCAACATGGAGGGACTAGCAGAGCAGACCAACATGGAGGGACTAGCAGAGCAGACCAACATGGAGGGACTAGCAGAGCAGACCAACATGGAGGGCCAGGCACAGCAGACCAACATGGAGGGACTAGCAGAGCAGACCAACATGGAGGGCCAGGCACAGCAGACCAACATGGAGGGACTAGCAGAGCAGACCAACATGGAGGGACTAGCAGAGCAGACCAACATGGAGGGACAGGCCCAGCAGACCAACATGGAGGGACTAGCAGAGCAGACCAACATGGAGGGACAAGCAGAGCAGACCAACATGGAGGGACAGGCCCAGCAGACCAACATGGAGGGACTAGCAGAGCAGACCAACATGGAGGGACAAGCAGAGCAGACCAACATGGAGGGACAGGCCCAGCAGACCAACATGGAGGGACTAGCAGAGCAGACCAACATGGAGGGACTAGCAGAGCAGACCAACATGGAGGGCCAGGCACAGCAGACCAACATGGAGGGACTAGCAGAGCAGACCAACATGGAGGGACTAGCAGAGCAGACCAACATGGAGGGACAGGCCCAGCAGACCAACATGGAGGGACTAGCAGAGCAGACCAACATGGAGGGACAAGCAGAGCAGACCAACATGGAGGGACAGGCCCAGCAGACCAACATGGAGGGACTAGCAGAGCAGACCAACATGGAGGGACTAGCAGAGCAGACCAACATGGAGGGACTAGCAGAGCAGACCAACATGGAGGGACAAGCAGAGCAGACCAACATGGAGGGACAGGCACAGCAGACCAACATGGAGGGACTAGCAGAGCAGACCAACATGGAGGGACTAGCAGAGCAGACCAACATGGAGGGACAGGCCCAGCAGACCAACATGGAGGGACTAGCAGAGCAGACCAACATGGAGGGACAAGCAGAGCAGACCAACATGGAGGGACAGGCCCAGCAGACCAACATGGAGGGACTAGCAGAGCAGACCAACATGGAGGGCCAGGCACAGCAGACCAACATGGAGGGACTAGCAGAGCAGACCAACATGGAGGGCCAGGCACAGCAGACCAACGTGGAGGGACTAGCAGAGCAGACCAACATGGAGGGACTAGCAGAGCAGACCAACATGGAGGGACAGGCCCAGCAGACCAACATGGAGGGACTAGCAGAGCAGACCAACATGGAGGGACAAGCAGAGCAGACCAACATGGAGGGACAGGCCCAGCAGACCAACATGGAGGGACTAGCAGAGCAGACCAACATGGAGGGCCAGGCACAGCAGACCAACATGGAGGGACTAGCAGAGCAGACCAACATGGAGGGACTAGCAGAGCAGACCAACATGGAGGGACTAGCAGAGCAGACCAACATGGAGGGCCAGGCACAGCAGACCAACATGGAGGGACTAGCAGAGCAGACCAACATGGAGGGACTAGCAGAGCAGACCAACATGGAGGGACAAGCAGAGCAGACCAACATGGAGGGACAGGCACAGCAGACCAACATGGAGGGACTAGCAGAGCAGACCAACATGGAGGGACTAGCAGAGCAGACCAACATGGAGGGACAGGCCCAGCAGACCAACATGGAGGGACTAGCAGAGCAGACCAACATGGAGGGACAAGCAGAGCAGACCAACATGGAGGGACAGGCCCAGCAGACCAACATGGAGGGACTAGCAGAGCAGACCAACATGGAGGGCCAGGCACAGCAGACCAACATGGAGGGACTAGCAGAGCAGACCAACATGGAGGGACTAGCAGTGCAGACCAACATGGAGGGACTAGCAGAGCAGACCAACATGGAGGGCCAGGCACAGCAGACCAACATGGAGGGACTAGCAGAGCAGACCAACATGGAGGGCCAGGCACAGCAGACCAACATGGAGGGACTAGCAGAGCAGACCAACATGGAGGGACAAGCAGAGCAGACCAACATGGAGGGACAGGCCCAGCAGACCAACATGGAGGGACTAGCAGAGCAGACCAACATGGAGGGACTAGCAGAGCAGACCAACATGGAGGGACAGGCCCAGCAGACCAACATGGAGGGACTAGCAGAGCAGACCAACATGGAGGGACAAGCAGAGCAGACCAACATGGAGGGACAGGCCCAGCAGACCAACATGGAGGGACTAGCAGAGCAGACCAACATGGAGGGACAAGCAGAGCAGACCAACATGGAGGGACAGGCCCAGCAGACCAACATGGAGGGACTAGCAGAGCAGACCAACATGGAGGGACAAGCAGAGCAGACCAACATGGAGGGACAGGCCCAGCAGACCAACATGGAGGGACTAGCAGAGCAGACCAACATGGAGGGACTAGCAGAGCAGACCAACATGGAGGGCCAGGCACAGCAGACCAACATGGAGGGACTAGCAGAGCAGACCAACATGGAGGGACAAGCAGAGCAGACCAACATGGAGGGACAGGCCCAGCAGACCAACATGGAGGGACTAGCAGAGCAGACCAACATGGAGGGACTAGCAGAGCAGACCAACATGGAGGGACTAGCAGAGCAGACCAACATGGAGGGCCAGGCACAGCAGACCAACATGGAGGGACTAGCAGAGCAGACCAACATGGAGGGACTAGCAGAGCAGACTAGCAGAGCAGACCAACATGGAGGGACTAGCAGAGCAGACCAACATGGAGGGACTAGCAGAGCAGACCAACATGGAGGGACTAGCAGAGCAGACCAACATGGAGGGCCAGGCACAGCAGACCAACATGGAGGGACTAGCAGAGCAGACCAACATGGAGGGACAAGCAGAGCAGACCAACATGGAGGGACAGGCCCAGCAGACCAACATGGAGGGACTAGCAGAGCAGACCAACATGGAGGGACAAGCAGAGCAGACCAACATGGAGGGACAGGCCCAGCAGACCAACATGGAGGGACTAGCAGAGCAGACCAACATGGAGGGCCAGGCACAGCAGACCAACATGGAGGGACTAGCAGAGCAGACCAACATGGAGGGCCAGGCAGAGCAGACCAACATGGAGGGACAGGCCCAGCAGACCAACATGGAGGGACTAGCAGAGCAGACCAACATGGAGGGCCAGGCACAGCAGACCAACATGGAGGGACTAGCAGAGCAGACCAACATGGAGGGCCAGGCACAGCAGACCAACGTGGAGGGACTAGCAGAGCAGACCAACATGGAGGGACTAGCAGAGCAGACCAACATGGAGGGACAGGCCCAGCAGACCAACATGGAGGGACTAGCAGAGCAGACCGACATGGAGGGACAAGCAGAGCAGACCAACATGGAGGGACAGGCCCAGCAGACCAACATGGAGGGACTAGCAGAGCAGACCAACATGGAGGGACAAGCAGAGCAGACCAACATGGAGGGACAGGCCCAGCAGACCAACATGGAGGGACTAGCAGAGCAGACCAACATGGAGGGACTAGCAGAGCAGACCAACATGGATGGACAGGCCCAGCAGACCAACATTGAGGGACTAGCAGAGCAGACCAACATGGAGGGACTAGCAGAGCAGACCAACATGGAGGGCCAGGCACAGCAGACCAACATGGAGGGACTAGCAGAGCAGACCAACATGGAGGGCCAGGCACAGCAGACCAACATGGAGGGACTAGCAGAGCAGACCAACATGGAGGGACAAGCAGAGCAGACCAACATGGAGGGACAGGCCCAGCAGACCAACATGGAGGGACTAGCAGAGCAGACCAACATGGAGGGACTAGCAGAGCAGACCAACATGGAGGGACAGGCCCAGCAGACCAACATGGAGGGACTAGCAGAGCAGACCAACATGGAGGGACAAGCAGAGCAGACCAACATGGAGGGACAGGCCCAGCAGACCAACATGGAGGGACTAGCAGAGCAGACCAACATGGAGGGACAAGCAGAGCAGACCAACATGGAGGGACAGGCCCAGCAGACCAACATGGAGGGACTAGCAGAGCAGACCAACATGGAGGGACAAGCAGAGCAGACCAACATGGAGGGACAGGCCCAGCAGACCAACATGGAGGGACTAGCAGAGCAGACCAACATGGAGGGACTAGCAGAGCAGACCAACATGGAGGGCCAGGCACAGCAGACCAACATGGAGGGACTAGCAGAGCAGACCAACATGGAGGGACAAGCAGAGCAGACCAACATGGAGGGACAGGCCCAGCAGACCAACATGGAGGGACTAGCAGAGCAGACCAACATGGAGGGACTAGCAGAGCAGACCAACATGGAGGGACTAGCAGAGCAGACCAACATGGAGGGCCAGGCACAGCAGACCAACATGGAGGGACTAGCAGAGCAGACCAACATGGAGGGACTAGCAGAGCAGACTAGCAGAGCAGACCAACATGGAGGGACTAGCAGAGCAGACCAACATGGAGGGACTAGCAGAGCAGACCAACATGGAGGGACTAGCAGAGCAGACCAACATGGAGGGCCAGGCACAGCAGACCAACATGGAGGGACTAGCAGAGCAGACTAACATGGAGGGACAAGCAGAGCAGACCAACATGGAGGGACAGGCCCAGCAGACCAACATGGAGGGACTAGCAGAGCAGACCAACATGGAGGGACAAGCAGAGCAGACCAACATGGAGGGACAGGCCCAGCAGACCAACATGGAGGGACTAGCAGAGCAGACCAACATGGAGGGCCAGGCACAGCAGACCAACATGGAGGGACTAGCAGAGCAGACCAACATGGAGGGCCAGGCAGAGCAGACCAACATGGAGGGACAGGCCCAGCAGACCAACATGGAGGGACTAGCAGAGCAGACCAACATGGAGGGCCAGGCACAGCAGACCAACATGGAGGGACTAGCAGAGCAGACCAACATGGAGGGCCAGGCACAGCAGACCAACGTGGAGGGACTAGCAGAGCAGACCAACATGGAGGGACTAGCAGAGCAGACCAACATGGAGGGACAGGCCCAGCAGACCAACATGGAGGGACTAGCAGAGCAGACCGACATGGAGGGACAAGCAGAGCAGACCAACATGGAGGGACAGGCCCAGCAGACCAACATGGAGGGACTAGCAGAGCAGACCAACATGGAGGGACAAGCAGAGCAGACCAACATGGAGGGACAGGCCCAGCAGACCAACATGGAGGGACTAGCAGAGCAGACCAACATGGAGGGACTAGCAGAGCAGACCAACATGGATGGACAGGCCCAGCAGACCAACATTGAGGGACTAGCAGAGCAGACCAACATGGAGGGACAAGCAGAGCAGACCAACATGGAGGG
>NW_028155423.1:0-3000 GCF_963514095.1 Eutrigla gurnardus | reverse complement strand
AGGTTTTAGGGAATCTTGAAGACATAAAACAAGCTTAAATTGCTTCCTGGAAGAAACATAGAGTCCTTTTCTTCCTCTAAATCTGTCGGTCTGTCCTTTGCAGTGGTCATCTTTTGGCCTAGACTCTCAACCTAAATCGCACCCAGTTCTGTAAGGAGGAATATAAAAGAGCGCCTGTGCCAAACAGATTATCTGATTAGTAAGAAGATAGCAGCCCAGCTACTAGATCCTTGCACATCACAGTATTAAAGTTCACCTTGCCCGGGACATGGGGGTCATTGCCACCTGCCAGTCATGATTGAATAGCACCCTCATTGTGATGTAACAGTGAGGGAAACCTGCCGATGGTGTCTGTGTTCAGTAAATGACAGCAGTAGGCGATGTTTAGTAGCCTAATTCAACTCAAAGTATGATTCATGTGGTGCTGGTTTAGACCTGCTTTTAAGAGGCTTTAGTAAGTATGACCCATGCAAAGGTAAATTAAAAGCAGTTATATTGAATACAGTCATCATATCTAACCTCAAAGCCATTCCATATTCTATTATTCATAAAATAATTACAAAATACCTGAAATTACAACTATAGTTTTTAGAACTTATGCTTGTGATGGTACAGTGAGTTCAAGTTTTAGCTTTAACTTAAGAAGGACTTTCAAACAAAATGGATTCAGTTACCTTCTGTTGTGGCCTTTGCTCATCTTCTTTATTGAAAATGTGCAATATAGTAGATCCTGAGTGCACGGGGTCAGGTTTTGCAAAACATAACCTGTGCTCAAAAATGAAAAGATCACATTTCCTTGTATTCATTGTGTGTAAAAACAAGCTAACATCTGTGTTTCATACTGCAGGAGGGAACACATCAGAACTGGGACACTAACTTGTCAATATACCTGTCCTCAGGTTTCATGTTTGTATAAACTATCTCCAATACAAAGAACAAGGAAGAAAAGAGTTGGTGTACTTTTCTCTGAGACTGTGTGTGTGTGTGTGTGTGTGTGTGTGTGTGTGTGTGTGTGTGTGTGTGTGTGTGTGTGTGTGTGTGTGTGTGTGTGTGTGTGTGTGTGTGTGTGTGTGCAACTCTTGACCTAATGAAAGTTCCTATTGTTCCTCTCTCACAGCATTCCACATTCAGTGTGGGGAAAAGTTGATTTGCGCAGGTAATCACAAAAAACTAGGACACACAAAATGTCACCTCCATTATTCCTATATTTGCCCAGCTTTTTGTTTTCATGTCAATATATATATATATAGCCTATATCTTCAGTGGACGTTATGATGATAGTGATTGTTGTGGTTCACGTCCTCATCAACAATGGACCCAAGCGTGTAGGCGTCCACAGGAAGGACAAATTGTTCTTCAGATGATTTGAGATTGTTTACATGTACTTTTGTACATGCGGATGCTGTTACACAAAGCAGTGTGTCGTTATGCAGGCTGATCTACTGGGTGTGGATGGATACTTGCGTGACTTTCTACTCTACTACCTCATATCCTGACATAAAATTGCATAGCATTACTACATTTTTTTTATTTGCTTTGCTAAATGTATTTGCTTTGCTAAATGTATCTTCTCTTGTTTTTGATTGTATCAACCATCGGAAGTACGGACATTGAACTCTTTTCTGTTGCCATTTGACTGCTACAAAAGAAAATGCTGGTTGTTGTTGGTTGGCGACAACAGACTTACAGTAAGTGAGGCCAGGAAGAGAGAAGACGCTGCCCTGGAGAGGGTGGCTGGCTAGTTAGCTATGTAGCTTGTCCTTCTCCAGAGTGGCAGGGAATGAGGTGGAGGAACCGTCGGAGCCAGAACTTGCAGGCTCTCTATAAAACCAGAGTAGCTTCAAAACATGGTGGAATTAGCCAGATGTCCATTAGTTAGCTAGCTAGCTAATTGCAGCATGGTGGTTACAGAAAATAAGCCGAACAAAGTTGTCACTCATCTGGTGACAGCAATGTGCTTTCCTATGCTGTGACAAGAGTGTGCGAGGGAAGCATTGACTATCCTGCGCTCATTTGACTGGGAATATCCGTACTCCCAGAGACGTCACTAGGATTGAAAGACAGGGGGGCTTAGCCCCCAGGAGAAGCATACAAAATGATTGCACATCTTTTTAGTACTGTATTAGAACGATACAGCAACCAGTGAAGAAGTAGTAACAAGTTAAAAGCAACAGATATTGTCTTCTTCGATTCTCTTCTGTTGAACAAGAGTTACTGTAACGTTAACTTTTTGACACATTAAAGCCACATGCTCACAGGCCCTGATTACCTTAATGTGTCTTAAAGTGATACCGTATCTAATTCCTCTCTCCATTAGATAAGCCGCAGGTCTAAAGAATGTAATTTAATTACACCAATTACTGTACTGTAGATTGGTTCAATCAGAGTGTGATTTTCTGTCATAAAGTATTCAGTAGAATAAACCAAGACTGATTTTAAAGGTCACAGTAAAATCTGATAACATAAATATTAACTTTACCCAAATAACTGCATTGTGTATGTATTTATTCTGTGTTATTTATTCCGGAAAAATGAGGATACAGTGTCTGTAATTAAAAAATAAAAAACAAAAAGCTAAATAGGTTTTACAGACATTTTTATTTCTATAATCCTAAAACTCTATGTATACCCTTTCATCAGTATGAAATTATTCTGAAAATAAAGACAAAACAATTTAGGGATATCTCCAGACCCTATAAAAAGCACCACTGTGTATCCTATTTTATTACTATGCTATTAACCTGATGAAAACCAGTACAGACAGTTAGTAATGATTTTGGAGGATTGGTATCACTTTCAAATCTGTCCAGCTCCTACCAAAACTTACAAACAATAGCGGCGCAACATGACAGACTCTGTGAGCTTCCTATTCATATATATATTTATAAAAATAACTCTTTCTAAGCTAACGAAAATGCAATTCTGGTTTCAGTTAATTTATACACCAATGAAAGTATAGTTCTGAATATTATAATCTTTTTCCGCCAATTAAGTCCACTT
>NW_028155424.1:0-72459 GCF_963514095.1 Eutrigla gurnardus | reverse complement strand
GGGACATTGAAGAATGCAGCTTATTTGACAACTGACACAGCAATAGTGGTTAAAACGTGTGTTACCTGCAAATAACAGCTTAAAAGCCTCTTCCCTGCGTGAACAGCTATTACAGCCTTTTCACCACATTAAACTTGTAAAAGCATTGTTTTGCACTTATTTGATGTTTAGACGCCATTTTGTGTTCAAAGACCATTTTGTGTTCAAAGACACTGGAATGACACTGAAACGAAAGCAGATCCACTCCAGAGTGCTTTTATGACTTTAATGTGTTGATCTCGGTGGGACATTGAAGAATGCAGCTTATTTGACAACTGACACAGCAATAGTGGTTAAAACGTGTGTTACCTGCAAATAACAGCTTAAAAGCCTCTTCCCTGCGTGAAACAGCTATTACAGCCTTTTCACCACATTAAACTTGTAAAAGCATTGTTTTGCACTTATTTGATGTTTAGACGCCATTTTGTGTTCAAAGACACTGGAATCACATTGAAACGAAAGAAGATCCACTCCAGAGTGCTTTTATGACTTAAATGTGTTGATCTCGGTGGGACATTGAAGAATGCAGCTTATTTGACAACTGACACTGCAATAGTGGTTAAAACGTGTGTTACCTGCAAATAACAGCTTAAAAGCCTCTTCCCTGCGTGAAACAGCTATTACAGCCTTTTCACCACATTAAACTTGTAAAAGCATTGTTTTGCACTTATTTGATGTTTAGACGCCATTTTGTGTTCAAAGACCATTTTGTGTTCAAAGACACTGGAATGACACTGAAACGAAAGCAGATCCACTCCAGAGTGCTTTTATGACTTTAATGTGTTGATCTCGGTGGGACATTGAAGAATGCAGCTTATTTGACAACTGACACAGCAATAGTGGTTAAAACGTGTGTTACCTGCAAATAACAGCTTAAAAGCCTCTTCCCTGCGTGAAACAGCTATTACAGCCTTTTCACCACATTAAACTTGTAAAAGCATTGTTTTGCACTTATTTGATGTTTTGACGCCATTTTGTGTTCAAAGACACTGGAATCACATTGAAACGAAAGCAGATCCACTCCAGAGTGCTTTTATGACTTAAATGTGTTGATCTCGGTGGGACATTGAAGAATGCAGCTTATTTGACAACTGACACTGCAATAGTGGTTAAAACGTGTGTTACCTGCAAATAACAGCTTAAAAGCCTCTTCCCTGCGTGAAACAGCTATTACAGCCTTTTCACCACATTAAACTTGTAAAAGCATTGTTTTGCACTTATTTGATGTTTAGACGCCATTTTGTGTTCAAAGACCATTTTGTGTTCAAAGACACTGGAATGACACTGAAACGAAAGCAGATCCACTCCAGAGTGCTTTTATGACTTTAATGTGTTGATCTCGGTGGGACATTGAAGAATGCAGCTTATTTGACAACTGACACTGCAATAGTGGTTAAAACGTGTGTTACCTGCAAATAACAGCTTAAAAGCCTCTTCCCTGCGTGAAACAGCTATTACAGCCTTTTCACCACATTAAACTTGTAAAAGCATTGTTTTGCACTTATTTGATGTTTAGACGCCATTTTGTGTTCAAAGACCATTTTGTGTTCAAAGACACTGGAATGACACTGAAACGAAAGCAGATCCACTCCAGAGTGCTTTTATGACTTTAATGTGTTGATCTCGGTGGGACATTGAAGAATGCAGCTTATTTGACAACTGACACTGCAATAGTGGTTAAAACGTGTGTTACCTGCAAATAACAGCTTAAAAGCCTCTTCCCTGCGTGAAACAGCTATTACAGCCTTTTCACCACATTAAACTTGTAAAAGCATTGTTTTGCACTTATTTGATGTTTAGACGCCATTTTGTGTTCAAAGACACTGGAATCACATTGAAACGAAAGCAGATCCACTCCAGAGTGCTTTTATGACTTTAATGTGTTGATCTCGGTGGGACATTGAAGAATGCAGCTTATTTGACAACTGACACAGCAATAGTGGTTAAAACGTGTGTTACCTGCAAATAACAGCTTAAAAGCCTCTTCCCTGCGTGAAACAGCTATTACAGCCTTTTCACCACATTAAACTTGTAAAAGCATTGTTTTGCACTTATTTGATGTTTAGACGCCATTTTGTGTTCAAAGACACTGGAATCACATTCAAACGAAAGCAGATCCACTCCAGAGTGCTGTTATGACTTAAATGTGTTGATCTCGGTGGGACATTGAAGAATGCAGCTTATTTGACAACTGACACAGCAATAGTGGTTAAAACGTGTGTTACCTGCAAATAACAGCTTAAAAGCCTCTTCCCTGCGTGAACAGCTATTACAGCCTTTTCACCACATTAAACTTGTAAAAGCATTGTTTTGCACTTATTTGATGTTTAGACGCCATTTTGTGTTCAAAGACACTGGAATCACATTGAAACGAAAGCAGATCCACTCCAGAGTGCTGTTATGACTTAAATGTGTTGATCTCGGTGGGACATTGAAGAATGCAGCTTATTTGACAACTGACACAGCAATAGTGGTTAAAACGTGTGTTACCTGCAAATAACAGCTTAAAAGCCTCTTCCCTGCGTGAACAGCTAATACAGCCTTTTCACCACATTAAACTTGTAAAAGCATTGTTTTGCACTTATTTGATGTTTAGACGCCATTTTGTGTTCAAAGACCATTTTGTGTTCAAAGACACTGGAATGACACTGAAACGAAAGCAGATCCACTCCAGAGTGCTTTTATGACTTTAATGTGTTGATCTCGGTGGGACATTGAAGAATGCAGCTTATTTGACAACTGACACAGCAATAGTGGTTAAAACGTGTGTTACCTGCAAATAACAGCTTAAAAGCCTCTTCCCTGCGTGAAACAGCTATTACAGCCTTTTCACCACATTAAACTTGTAAAAGCATTGTTTTGCACTTATTTGATGTTTAGACGCCATTTTGTGTTCAAAGACACTGGAATCACATTGAAACGAAAGAAGATCCACTCCAGAGTGCTTTTATGACTTAAATGTGTTGATCTCGGTGGGACATTGAAGAATGCAGCTTATTTGACAACTGACACTGCAATAGTGGTTAAAACGTGTGTTACCTGCAAATAACAGCTTAAAAGCCTCTTCCCTGCGTGAAACAGCTATTACAGCCTTTTCACCACATTAAACTTGTAAAAGCATTGTTTTGCACTTATTTGATGTTTAGACGCCATTTTGTGTTCAAAGACCATTTTGTGTTCAAAGACACTGGAATGACACTGAAACGAAAGCAGATCCACTCCAGAGTGCTTTTATGACTTTAATGTGTTGATCTCGGTGGGACATTGAAGAATGCAGCTTATTTGACAACTGACACAGCAATAGTGGTTAAAACGTGTGTTACCTGCAAATAACAGCTTAAAAGCCTCTTCCCTGCGTGAAACAGCTATTACAGCCTTTTCACCACATTAAACTTGTAAAAGCATTGTTTTGCACTTATTTGATGTTTTGACGCCATTTTGTGTTCAAAGACACTGGAATCACATTGAAACGAAAGCAGATCCACTCCAGAGTGCTTTTATGACTTAAATGTGTTGATCTCGGTGGGACATTGAAGAATGCAGCTTATTTGACAACTGACACTGCAATAGTGGTTAAAACGTGTGTTACCTGCAAATAACAGCTTAAAAGCCTCTTCCCTGCGTGAAACAGCTATTACAGCCTTTTCACCACATTAAACTTGTAAAAGCATTGTTTTGCACTTATTTGATGTTTAGACGCCATTTTGTGTTCAAAGACCATTTTGTGTTCAAAGACACTGGAATGACACTGAAACGAAAGCAGATCCACTCCAGAGTGCTTTTATGACTTTAATGTGTTGATCTCGGTGGGACATTGAAGAATGCAGCTTATTTGACAACTGACACTGCAATAGTGGTTAAAACGTGTGTTACCTGCAAATAACAGCTTAAAAGCCTCTTCCCTGCGTGAAACAGCTATTACAGCCTTTTCACCACATTAAACTTGTAAAAGCATTGTTTTGCACTTATTTGATGTTTAGACGCCATTTTGTGTTCAAAGACCATTTTGTGTTCAAAGACACTGGAATGACACTGAAACGAAAGCAGATCCACTCCAGAGTGCTTTTATGACTTTAATGTGTTGATCTCGGTGGGACATTGAAGAATGCAGCTTATTTGACAACTGACACTGCAATAGTGGTTAAAACGTGTGTTACCTGCAAATAACAGCTTAAAAGCCTCTTCCCTGCGTGAAACAGCTATTACAGCCTTTTCACCACATTAAACTTGTAAAAGCATTGTTTTGCACTTATTTGATGTTTAGACGCCATTTTGTGTTCAAAGACACTGGAATCACATTGAAACGAAAGCAGATCCACTCCAGAGTGCTTTTATGACTTTAATGTGTTGATCTCGGTGGGACATTGAAGAATGCAGCTTATTTGACAACTGACACAGCAATAGTGGTTAAAACGTGTGTTACCTGCAAATAACAGCTTAAAAGCCTCTTCCCTGCGTGAAACAGCTATTACAGCCTTTTCACCACATTAAACTTGTAAAAGCATTGTTTTGCACTTATTTGATGTTTAGACGCCATTTTGTGTTCAAAGACACTGGAATCACATTCAAACGAAAGCAGATCCACTCCAGAGTGCTGTTATGACTTAAATGTGTTGATCTCGGTGGGACATTGAAGAATGCAGCTTATTTGACAACTGACACAGCAATAGTGGTTAAAACGTGTGTTACCTGCAAATAACAGCTTAAAAGCCTCTTCCCTGCGTGAACAGCTATTACAGCCTTTTCACCACATTAAACTTGTAAAAGCATTGTTTTGCACTTATTTGATGTTTAGACGCCATTTTGTGTTCAAAGACACTGGAATCACATTGAAACGAAAGCAGATCCACTCCAGAGTGCTGTTATGACTTAAATGTGTTGATCTCGGTGGGACATTGAAGAATGCAGCTTATTTGACAACTGACACAGCAATAGTGGTTAAAACGTGTGTTACCTGCAAATAACAGCTTAAAAGCCTCTTCCCTGCGTGAACAGCTAATACAGCCTTTTCACCACATTAAACTTGTAAAAGCATTGTTTTGCACTTATTTGATGTTTAGACGCCATTTTGTGTTCAAAGACCATTTTGTGTTCAAAGACACTGGAATGACACTGAAACGAAAGCAGATCCACTCCAGAGTGCTTTTATGACTTTAATGTGTTGATCTCGGTGGGACATTGAAGAATGCAGCTTATTTGACAACTGACACAGCAATAGTGGTTAAAACGTGTGTTACCTGCAAATAACAGCTTAAAAGCCTCTTCCCTGCGTGAAACAGCTATTACAGCCTTTTCACCACATTAAACTTGTAAAAGCATTGTTTTGCACTTATTTGATGTTTAGACGCCATTTTGTGTTCAAAGACACTGGAATCACATTGAAACGAAAGAAGATCCACTCCAGAGTGCTTTTATGACTTAAATGTGTTGATCTCGGTGGGACATTGAAGAATGCAGCTTATTTGACAACTGACACTGCAATAGTGGTTAAAACGTGTGTTACCTGCAAATAACAGCTTAAAAGCCTCTTCCCTGCGTGAAACAGCTATTACAGCCTTTTCACCACATTAAACTTGTAAAAGCATTGTTTTGCACTTATTTGATGTTTAGACGCCATTTTGTGTTCAAAGACCATTTTGTGTTCAAAGACACTGGAATGACACTGAAACGAAAGCAGATCCACTCCAGAGTGCTTTTATGACTTTAATGTGTTGATCTCGGTGGGACATTGAAGAATGCAGCTTATTTGACAACTGACACAGCAATAGTGGTTAAAACGTGTGTTACCTGCAAATAACAGCTTAAAAGCCTCTTCCCTGCGTGAAACAGCTATTACAGCCTTTTCACCACATTAAACTTGTAAAAGCATTGTTTTGCACTTATTTGATGTTTAGACGCCATTTTGTGTTCAAAGACCATTTTGTGTTCAAAGACACTGGAATGACACTGAAACGAAAGCAGATCCACTCCAGAGTGCTTTTATGACTTTAATGTGTTGATCTCGGTGGGAC
Source organism: Eutrigla gurnardus (assembly GCF_963514095.1). Lineage (NCBI taxonomy): Eukaryota > Metazoa > Chordata > Actinopteri > Perciformes > Triglidae > Eutrigla > Eutrigla gurnardus. The sequence goes on along the minus strand of NW_028155424.1, from coordinate 66,409 downwards.
ATTGAAGAATGCAGCTTATTTGACAACTGACACAGCAATAGTGGTTAAAACGTGTGTTACCTGCAAATAACAGCTTAAAAGCCTCTTCCCTGCGTGAAACAGCTATTACAGCCTTTTCACCACATTAAACTTGTAAAAGCATTGTTTTGCACTTATTTGATGTTTAGACGCCATTTTGTGTTCAAAGACACTGGAATCACATTCAAACGAAAGCAGATCCACTCCAGAGTGCTGTTATGACTTAAATGTGTTGATCTCGGTGGGACATTGAAGAATGCAGCTTATTTGACAACTGACACAGCAATAGTGGTTAAAACGTGTGTTACCTGCAAATAACAGCTTAAAAGCCTCTTCCCTGCGTGAACAGCTATTACAGCCTTTTCACCACATTAAACTTGTAAAAGCATTGTTTTGCACTTATTTGATGTTTAGACGCCATTTTGTGTTCAAAGACACTGGAATCACATTGAAACGAAAGCAGATCCACTCCAGAGTGCTGTTATGACTTAAATGTGTTGATCTCGGTGGGACATTGAAGAATGCAGCTTATTTGACAACTGACACAGCAATAGTGGTTAAAACGTGTGTTACCTGCAAATAACAGCTTAAAAGCCTCTTCCCTGCGTGAAACAGCTATTACTGCCTTTTCACCACATTAAACTTGTAAAAGCATTGTTTTGCACTTATTTGATGTTTAGACGCCATTTTGTGTTCAAAGACACTGGAATCACATTGAAACGAAAGCAGATCCACTCCAGAGTGCTTTTATGACTTAAATGTGTTGATCTCGGTGGGACATTGAAGAATGCAGCTTATTTGACAACTGACACAGCAATAGTGGTTAAAACGTGTGTTACCTGCAAATAACAGCTTAAAAGCCTCTTCCCTGCGTGAAACAGCTATTACAGCCTTTTCACCACATTAAACTTGTAAAAGCATTGTTTTGCACTTATTTGATGTTTAGACGCCATTTTGTGTTCAAAGACACTGGAATCACATTGAAACGAAAGCAGATCCACTCCAGAGTGCTTTTATGACTTAAATGTGTTGATCTCGGTGGGACATTGAAGAATGCAGCTTATTTGACAACTGACACAGCAATAGTGGTTAAAACGTGTGTTACCTGCAAATAACAGCTTAAAAGCCTCTTCCCTGCGTGAAACAGCTATTACAGCCTTTTCACCACATTAAACTTGTAAAGCATTGTTTTGCACTTATTTGATGTTTAGACGCCATTTTGTGTTCAAAGACACTGGAATCACATTCAAACGAAAGCAGATCCACTCCAGAGTGCTGTTATGACTTAAATGTGTTGATCTCGGTGGGACATTGAAGAATGCAGCTTATTTGACAACTGACACAGCAATAGTGGTTAAAACGTGTGTTACCTGCAAATAACAGCTTAAAAGCCTCTTCCCTGCGTGAACAGCTATTACAGCCTTTTCACCACATTAAATTTGTAAAAGCATTGTTTTGCACTTATTTGATGTTTAGACGCCATTTTGTGTTCAAAGACACTGGAATCACATTGAAACGAAAGCAGATCCACTCCAGAGTGCTGTTATGACTTAAATGTGTTGATCTCGGTGGGACATTGAAGAATGCAGCTTATTTGACAACTGACACTGCAATAGTGGTTAAAACGTGTGTTAACTGCAAATAACAGCTTAAAAGCCTCTTCCCTGCGTGAAACAGCTATTACAGCCTTTTCACCACATTAAACTTGTAAAAGCATTGTTTTGCACTTATTTGATGTTTAGACGCCATTTTGTGTTCAAAGACCATTTTGTGTTCAAAGACACTGGAATGACACTGAAACGAAAGCAGATCCACTCCAGAGTGCTTTTATGACTTTAATGTGTTGATCTCGGTGGGACATTGAAGAATGCAGCTTATTTGACAACTGACACAGCAATAGTGGTTAAAACGTGTGTTACCTGCAAATAACAGGTTAAAAGCCTCTTCCCTGCGTGAAACAGCTATTACAGCCTTTTCACCACATTAAACTTGTAAAAGCATTGTTTTGCACTTATTTGATGTTTAGACGCCATTTTGTGTTCAAAGACACTGGAATCACATTGAAACGAAAGAAGATCCACTGTTATGACTTAAATGTGTTGATCTCGGTGGGACATTGAAGAATGCAGCTTATTTGACAACTGACACAGCAATAGTGGTTAAAACGTGTGTTACCTGCAAATAACAGCTTAAAAGCCTCTTCCCTGCGTGAACAGCTATTACAGCCTTTTCACCACATTAAACTTGTAAAAGCATTGTTTTGCACTTATTTGATGTTTAGACGCCATTTTGTGTTCAAAGACACTGGAATCACATTGAAACGAAAGCAGATCCACTCCAGAGTGCTGTTATGACTTAAATGTGTTGATCTCGGTGGGACATTGAAGAATGCAGCTTATTTGACAACTGACACAGCAATAGTGGTTAAAACGTGTGTTACCTGCAAATAACAGCTTAAAAGCCTCTTCCCTGCGTGAAACAGCTATTACAGCCTTTTCACCACATTAAACTTGTAAAAGCATTGTTTTGCACTTATTTGATGTTTAGACGCCATTTTGTGTTCAAAGACACTGGAATCACATTCAAACGAAAGCAGATCCACTCCAGAGTGCTTTTATGACTTAAATGTGTTGATCTCGGTGGGACATTGAAGAATGCAGCTTATTTGACAACTGACACTGCAATAGTGGTTAAAACGTGTGTTACCTGCAAATAACAGCTTAAAAGCCTCTTCCCTGCGTGAAACAGCTATTACAGCCTTTTCACCACATTAAACTTGTAAAAGCATTGTTTTGCACTTATTTGATGTTTAGACGCCATTTTGTGTTCAAAGACACTGGAATGACACTGAAACGAAAGCAGATCCACTCCAGAGTGCTTTTATGACTTTAATGTGTTGATCTCGGTGGGACATTGAAGAATGCAGCTTATTTGACAACTGACACAGCAATAGTGGTTAAAACGTGTGTTACCTGCAAATAACAGCTTAAAAGCCTCTTCCCTGCGTGAAACAGCTATTACAGCCTTTTCACCACATTAAACTTGTAAAAGCATTGTTTTGCACTTATTTGATGTTTAGACGCCATTTTGTGTTCAAAGACACTGGAATCACATTGAAACGAAAGCAGATCCACTCCAGAGTGCTTTTATGACTTAAATGTGTTGATCTCGGTGGGACATTGAAGAATGCAGCTTATTTGACAACTGACACAGCAATAGTGGTTAAAACGTGTGTTACCTGCAAATAACAGCTTAAAAGCCTCTTCCCTGCGTGAAACAGCTATTACAGCCTTTTCACCACATTAAACTTGTAAAAGCATTGTTTTGCACTTATTTGATGTTTAGACGCCATTTTGTGTTCAAAGACACTGGAATCACATTGAAACGAAAGCAGATCCACTCCAGAGTGCTTTTATGACTTTAATGTGTTGATCTCGGTGGGACATTGAAGAATGCAGCTTATTTGACAACTGACACAGCAATAGTGGTTAAAACGTGTGTTACCTGCAAATAACAGCTTAAAAGCCTCTTCCCTGCGTGAAACAGCTATTACAGCCTTTTCACCACATTAAACTTGTAAAAGCATTGTTTTGCACTTATTTGATGTTTAGACGCCATTTTGTGTTCAAAGACACTGGAATCACATTCAAACGAAAGCAGATCCACTCCAGAGTGCTTTTATGACTTAAATGTGTTGATCTCGGTGGGACATTGAAGAATGCAGCTTATTTGACAACTGACACTGCAATAGTGGTTAAAACGTGTGTTACCTGCAAATAACAGCTTAAAAGCCTCTTCCCTGCGTGAAACAGCTATTACAGCCTTTTCACCACATTAAACTTGTAAAAGCATTGTTTTGCACTTATTTGATGTTTAGACGCCATTTTGTGTTCAAAGACCATTTTGTGTTCAAAGACACTGGAATGACACTGAAACGAAAGCAGATCCACTCCAGAGTGCTTTTATGACTTTAATGTGTTGATCTCGGTGGGACATTGAAGAATGCAGCTTATTTGACAACTGACACAGCAATAGTGGTTAAAACGTGTGTTACCTGCAAATAACAGCTTAAAAGCCTCTTCCCTGCGTGAACAGCTATTACAGCCTTTTCACCACATTAAACTTGTAAAAGCATTGTTTTGCACTTATTTGATGTTTAGACGCCATTTTTGTGTTCAAAGACACTGGAATCACATTCAAACGAAAGCAGATCCACTCCAGAGTGCTGTTATGACTTAAATGTGTTGATCTCGGTGGGACATTGAAGAATGCAGCTTATTTGACAACTGACACAGCAATAGTGGTTAAAACGTGTGTTACCTGCAAATAACAGCTTAAAAGCCTCTTCCCTGCGTGAACAGCTATTACAGCCTTTTCACCACATTAAACTTGTAAAAGCATTGTTTTGCACTTATTTGATGTTTAGACGCCATTTTGTGTTCAAAGACCATTTTGTGTTCAAAGACACTGGAATGACACTGAAACGAAAGCAGATCCACTCCAGAGTGCTTTTATGACTTTAATGTGTTGATCTCGGTGGGACATTGAAGAATGCAGCTTATTTGACAACTGACACAGCAATAGTGGTTAAAACGTGTGTTACCTGCAAATAACAGGTTAAAAGCCTCTTCCCTGCGTGAAACAGCTATTACAGCCTTTTCACCACATTAAACTTGTAAAAGCATTGTTTTGCACTTATTTGATGTTTAGACGCCATTTTTTGTTCAAAGACACTGGAATCACATTGAAACGAAAGAAGATCCACTGTTATGACTTAAATGTGTTGATCTCGGTGGGACATTGAAGAATGCAGCTTATTTGACAACTGACACAGCAATAGTGGTTAAAACGTGTGTTACCTGCAAATAACAGCTTAAAAGCCTCTTCCCTGCGTGAACAGCTATTACAGCCTTTTCACCACATTAAACTTGTAAAAGCATTGTTTTGCACTTATTTGATGTTTAGACGCCATTTTGTGTTCAAAGACACTGGAATCACATTGAAACGAAAGCAGATCCACTCCAGAGTGCTGTTATGACTTAAATGTGTTGATCTCGGTGGGACATTGAAGAATGCAGCTTATTTGACAACTGACACAGCAATAGTGGTTAAAACGTGTGTTACCTGCAAATAACAGCTTAAAAGCCTCTTCCCTGCGTGAACAGCTATTACAGCCTTTTCACCACATTAAACTTGTAAAAGCATTGTTTTGCACTTATTTGATGTTTAGACGCCATTTTGTGTTCAAAGACACTGGAATCACATTGAAACGAAAGCAGATCCACTCCAGAGTGCTGTTATGACTTAAATGTGTTGATCTCGGTGGGACATTGAAGAATGCAGCTTATTTGACAACTGACACAGCAATAGTGGTTAAAACGTGTGTTACCTGCAAATAACAGCTTAAAAGCCTCTTCCCTGCGTGAAACAGCTATTACAGCCTTTTCACCACATTAAACTTGTAAAAGCATTGTTTTGCACTTATTTGATGTTTAGACGCCATTTTGTGTTCAAAGACACTGGAATCACATTCAAACGAAAGCAGATCCACTCCAGAGTGCTTTTATGACTTAAATGTGTTGATCTCGGTGGGACATTGAAGAATGCAGCTTATTTGACAACTGACACTGCAATAGTGGTTAAAACGTGTGTTACCTGCAAATAACAGCTTAAAAGCCTCTTCCCTGCGTGAAACAGCTATTACAGCCTTTTCACCACATTAAACTTGTAAAAGCATTGTTTTGCACTTATTTGATGTTTAGACGCCATTTTGTGTTCAAAGACCATTTTGTGTTCAAAGACACTGGAATGACACTGAAACGAAAGCAGATCCACTCCAGAGTGCTTTTATGACTTTAATGTGTTGATCTCGGTGGGACATTGAAGAATGCAGCTTATTTGACAACTGACACAGCAATAGTGGTTAAAACGTGTGTTACCTGCAAATAACAGCTTAAAAGCCTCTTCCCTGCGTGAACAGCTATTACAGCCTTTTCACCACATTAAACTTGTAAAAGCATTGTTTTGCACTTATTTGATGTTTAGACGCCATTTTGTGTTCAAAGACACTGGAATCACATTGAAACGAAAGCAGATCCACTCCAGAGTGCTTTTATGACTTAAATGTGTTGATCTCGGTGGGACATTGAAGAATGCAGCTTATTTGACAACTGACACAGCAATAGTGGTTAAAACGTGTGTTACCTGCAAATAACAGCTTAAAAGCCTCTTCCCTGCGTGAAACAGCTATTACAGCCTTTTCACCACATTAAACTTGTAAAAGCATTGTTTTGCACTTATTTGATGTTTAGACGCCATTTTGTGTTCAAAGACACTGGAATCACATTGAAACGAAAGCAGATCCACTCCAGAGTGCTTTTATGACTTTAATGTGTTGATCTCGGTGGGACATTGAAGAATGCAGCTTATTTGACAACTGACACAGCAATAGTGGTTAAAACGTGTGTTACCTGCAAATAACAGCTTAAAAGCCTCTTCCCTGCGTGAAACAGCTATTACAGCCTTTTCACCACATTAAACTTGTAAAAGCATTGTTTTGCACTTATTTGATGTTTAGACGCCATTTTGTGTTCAAAGACACTGGAATCACATTCAAACGAAAGCAGATCCACTCCAGAGTGCTGTTATGACTTAAATGTGTTGATCTCGGTGGGACATTGAAGAATGCAGCTTATTTGACAACTGACACAGCAATAGTGGTTAAAACGTGTGTTACCTGCAAATAACAGCTTAAAAGCCTCTTCCCTGCGTGAACAGCTATTACAGCCTTTTCACCACATTAAACTTGTAAAAGCATTGTTTTGCACTTATTTGATGTTTAGACGCCATTTTGTGTTCAAAGACACTGGAATCACATTGAAACGAAAGCAGATCCACTCCAGAGTGCTGTTATGACTTAAATGTGTTGATCTCGGTGGGACATTGAAGAATGCAGCTTATTTGACAACTGACACAGCAATAGTGGTTAAAACGTGTGTTACCTGCAAATAACAGCTTAAAAGCCTCTTCCCTGCGTGAACAGCTAATACAGCCTTTTCACCACATTAAACTTGTAAAAGCATTGTTTTGCACTTATTTGATGTTTAGACGCCATTTTGTGTTCAAAGACCATTTTGTGTTCAAAGACACTGGAATGACACTGAAACGAAAGCAGATCCACTCCAGAGTGCTTTTATGACTTTAATGTGTTGATCTCGGTGGGACATTGAAGAATGCAGCTTATTTGACAACTGACACAGCAATAGTGGTTAAAACGTGTGTTACCTGCAAATAACAGCTTAAAAGCCTCTTCCCTGCGTGAAACAGCTATTACAGCCTTTTCACCACATTAAACTTGTAAAAGCATTGTTTTGCACTTATTTGATGTTTAGACGCCATTTTGTGTTCAAAGACCATTTTGTGTTCAAAGACACTGGAATGACACTGAAACGAAAGCAGATCCACTCCAGAGTGCTTTTATGACTTTAATGTGTTGATCTCGGTGGGACATTGAAGAATGCAGCTTATTTGACAACTGACACAGCAATAGTGGTTAAAACGTGTGTTACCTGCAAATAACAGCTTAAAAGCCTCTTCCCTGCGTGAAACAGCTATTACAGCCTTTTCACCACATTAAACTTGTAAAAGCATTGTTTTGCACTTATTTGATGTTTCGACGCCATTTTGTGTTCAAAGACACTGGAATCACATTGAAACGAAAGCAGATCCACTCCAGAGTGCTTTTATGACTTAAATGTGTTGATCTCGGTGGGACATTGAAGAATGCAGCTTATTTGACAACTGACACTGCAATAGTGGTTAAAACGTGTGTTACCTGCAAATAACAGCTTAAAAGCCTCTTCCCTGCGTGAAACAGCTATTACAGCCTTTTCACCACATTAAACTTGTAAAAGCATTGTTTTGCACTTATTTGATGTTTAGACGCCATTTTGTGTTCAAAGAAACTGGAATCACATTGAAACGAAAGCAGATCCACTCCAGAGTGCTTTTATGACTTTAATGTGTTGATCTCGGTGGGACATTGAAGAATGCAGCTTATTTGACAACTGACACAGCAATAGTGGTTAAAACGTGTGTTACCTGCAAATAACAGGTTAAAAGCCTCTTCCCTGCGTGAAACAGCTATTACAGCCTTTTCACCACATTAAACTTGTAAAAGCATTGTTTTGCACTTATTTGATGTTTAGACGCCATTTTGTGTTCAAAGACACTGGAATCACATTGAAACGAAAGAAGATCCACTGTTATGACTTAAATGTGTTGATCTCGGTGGGACATTGAAGAATGCAGCTTATTTGACAACTGACACAGCAATAGTGGTTAAAACGTGTGTTACCTGCAAATAACAGCTTAAAAGCCTCTTCCCTGCGTGAACAGCTATTACAGCCTTTTCACCACATTAAACTTGTAAAAGCATTGTTTTGCACTTATTTGATGTTTAGACGCCATTTTGTGTTCAAAGACACTGGAATCACATTGAAACGAAAGCAGATCCACTCCAGAGTGCTGTTATGACTTAAATGTGTTGATCTCGGTGGGACATTGAAGAATGCAGCTTATTTGACAACTGACACAGCAATAGTGGTTAAAACGTGTGTTACCTGCAAATAACAGCTTAAAAGCCTCTTCCCTGCGTGAACAGCTATTACAGCCTTTTCACCACATTAAACTTGTAAAAGCATTGTTTTGCACTTATTTGATGTTTAGACGCCATTTTGTGTTCAAAGACACTGGAATCACATTCAAACGAAAGCAGATCCACTCCAGAGTGCTTTTATGACTTAAATGTGTTGATCTCGGTGGGACATTGAAGAATGCAGCTTATTTGACAACTGACACTGCAATAGTGGTTAAAACGTGTGTTACCTGCAAATAACAGCTTAAAAGCCTCTTCCCTGCGTGAAACAGCTATTACAGCCTTTTCACCACATTAAACTTGTAAAAGCATTGTTTTGCACTTATTTGATGTTTAGACGCCATTTTGTGTTCAAAGACCATTTTGTGTTCAAAGACACTGGAATGACACTGAAACGAAAGCAGATCCACTCCAGAGTGCTTTTATGACTTTAATGTGTTGATCTCGGTGGGACATTGAAGAATGCAGCTTATTTGACAACTGACACAGCAATAGTGGTTAAAACGTGTGTTACCTGCAAATAACAGCTTAAAAGCCTCTTCCCTGCGTGAACAGCTATTACAGCCTTTTCACCACATTAAACTTGTAAAAGCATTGTTTTGCACTTATTTGATGTTTAGACGCCATTTTGTGTTCAAAGACACTGGAATCACATTGAAACGAAAGCAGATCCACTCCAGAGTGCTGTTATGACTTAAATGTGTTGATCTCGGTGGGACATTGAAGAATGCAGCTTATTTGACAACTGACACAGCAATAGTGGTTAAAACGTGTGTTACCTGCAAATAACAGCTTAAAAGCCTCTTCCCTGCGTGAACAGCTAATACAGCCTTTTCACCACATTAAACTTGTAAAAGCATTGTTTTGCACTTATTTGATGTTTAGACGCCATTTTGTGTTCAAAGACACTGGAATCACATTGAAACGAAAGAAGATCCACTCCAGAGTGCTTTTATGACTTAAATGTGTTGATCTCGGTGGGACATTGAAGAATGCAGCTTATTTGACAACTGACACTGCAATAGTGGTTAAAACGTGTGTTACCTGCAAATAACAGCTTAAAAGCCTCTTCCCTGCGTGAAACAGCTATTACAGCCTTTTCACCACATTAAACTTGTAAAAGCATTGTTTTGCACTTATTTGATGTTTAGACGCCATTTTGTGTTCAAAGACCATTTTGTGTTCAAAGACACTGGAATGACACTGAAACGAAAGCAGATCCACTCCAGAGTGCTTTTATGACTTTAATGTGTTGATCTCGGTGGGACATTGAAGAATGCAGCTTATTTGACAACTGACACAGCAATAGTGGTTAAAACGTGTGTTACCTGCAAATAACAGCTTAAAAGCCTCTTCCCTGCGTGAAACAGCTATTACAGCCTTTTCACCACATTAAACTTGTAAAAGCATTGTTTTGCACTTATTTGATGTTTAGACGCCATTTTGTGTTCAAAGACACTGGAATCACATTCAAACGAAAGCAGATCCACTCCAGAGTGCTGTTATGACTTAAATGTGTTGATCTCGGTGGGACATTGAAGAATGCAGCTTATTTGACAACTGACACAGCAATAGTGGTTAAAACGTGTGTTACCTGCAAATAACAGCTTAAAAGCCTCTTCCCTGCGTGAACAGCTATTACAGCCTTTTCACCACATTAAACTTGTAAAAGCATTGTTTTGCACTTATTTGATGTTTAGACGCCATTTTGTGTTCAAAGACACTGGAATCACATTGAAACGAAAGCAGATCCACTCCAGAGTGCTGTTATGACTTAAATGTGTTGATCTCGGTGGGACATTGAAGAATGCAGCTTATTTGACAACTGACACAGCAATAGTGGTTAAAACGTGTGTTACCTGCAAATAACAGCTTAAAAGCCTCTTCCCTGCGTGAACAGCTAATACAGCCTTTTCACCACATTAAACTTGTAAAAGCATTGTTTTGCACTTATTTGATGTTTAGACGCCATTTTGTGTTCAAAGACCATTTTGTGTTCAAAGACACTGGAATGACACTGAAACGAAAGCAGATCCACTCCAGAGTGCTTTTATGACTTTAATGTGTTGATCTCGGTGGGACATTGAAGAATGCAGCTTATTTGACAACTGACACAGCAATAGTGGTTAAAACGTGTGTTACCTGCAAATAACAGCTTAAAAGCCTCTTCCCTGCGTGAAACAGCTATTACAGCCTTTTCACCACATTAAACTTGTAAAAGCATTGTTTTGCACTTATTTGATGTTTAGACGCCATTTTGTGTTCAAAGACACTGGAATCACATTCAAACGAAAGCAGATCCACTCCAGAGTGCTGTTATGACTTAAATGTGTTGATCTCGGTGGGACATTGAAGAATGCAGCTTATTTGACAACTGACACAGCAATAGTGGTTAAAACGTGTGTTACCTGCAAATAACAGCTTAAAAGCCTCTTCCCTGCGTGAACAGCTATTACAGCCTTTTCACCACATTAAACTTGTAAAAGCATTGTTTTGCACTTATTTGATGTTTAGACGCCATTTTGTGTTCAAAGACACTGGAATCACATTGAAACGAAAGCAGATCCACTCCAGAGTGCTTTTATGACTTAAATGTGTTGATCTCGGTGGGACATTGAAGAATGCAGCTTATTTGACAACTGACACAGCAATAGTGGTTAAAACGTGTGTTACCTGCAAATAACAGCTTAAAAGCCTCTTCCCTGCGTGAAACAGCTATTACAGCCTTTTCACCACATTAAACTTGTAAAAGCATTGTTTTGCACTTATTTGATGTTTAGACGCCATTTTGTGTTCAAAGACACTGGAATCACATTCAAACGAAAGCAGATCCACTCCAGAGTGCTGTTATGACTTAAATGTGTTGATCTCGGTGGGACATTGAAGAATGCAGCTTATTTGACAACTGACACAGCAATAGTGGTTAAAACGTGTGTTACCTGCAAATAACAGCTTAAAAGCCTCTTCCCTGCGTGAACAGCTATTACAGCCTTTTCACCACATTAAACTTGTAAAAGCATTGTTTTGCACTTATTTGATGTTTAGACGCCATTTTGTGTTCAAAGACCATTTTGTGTTCAAAGACACTGAATGACACTGAAACGAAAGCAGATCCACTCCAGAGTGCTTTTATGACTTTAATGTGTTGATCTCGGTGGGACATTGAAGAATGCAGCTTATTTGACAACTGACACAGCAATAGTGGTTAAAACGTGTGTTACCTGCAAATAACAGCTTAAAAGCCTCTTCCCTGCGTGAAACAGCTATTACAGCCTTTTCACCACATTAAACTTGTAAAAGCATTGTTTTGCACTTATTTGATGTTTAGACGCCATTTTGTGTTCAAAGACACTGGAATCACATTGAAACGAAAGAAGATCCACTCCAGAGTGCCTTTATGACTTAAATGTGTTGATCTCGGTGGGACATTGAAGAATGCAGCTTATTTGACAACTGACACTGCAATAGTGGTTAAAACGTGTGTTACCTGCAAATAACAGCTTAAAAGCCTCTTCCCTGCGTGAAACAGCTATTACAGCCTTTTCACCACATTAAACTTGTAAAAGCATTGTTTTGCACTTATTTGATGTTTAGACGCCATTTTGTGTTCAAAGACCATTTGTGTTCAAAGACACTGGAATGACACTGAAACGAAAGCAGATCCACTCCAGAGTGCTTTTATGACTTTAATGTGTTGATCTCGGTGGGACATTGAAGAATGCAGCTTATTTGACAACTGACACAGCAATAGTGGTTAAAACGTGTGTTACCTGCAAATAACAGCTTAAAAGCCTCTTCCCTGCGTGAAACAGCTATTACAGCCTTTTCACCACATTAAACTTGTAAAAGCATTGTTTTGCACTTATTTGATGTTTCGACGCCATTTTGTGTTCAAAGACACTGGAATCACATTGAAACGAAAGCAGATCCACTCCAGAGTGCTTTTATGACTTAAATGTGTTGATCTCGGTGGGACATTGAAGAATGCAGCTTATTTGACAACTGACACTGCAATAGTGGTTAAAACGTGTGTTACCTGCAAATAACAGCTTAAAAGCCTCTTCCTGCGTGAAACAGCTATTACAGCCTTTTCACCACATTAAACTTGTAAAAGCATTGTTTTGCACTTATTTGATGTTTAGACGCCATTTTGTGTTCAAAGAAACTGGAATCACATTGAAACGAAAGCAGATCCACTCCAGAGTGCTTTTATGACTTTAATGTGTTGATCTCGGTGGGACATTGAAGAATGCAGCTTATTTGACAACTGACACAGCAATAGTGGTTAAAACGTGTGTTACCTGCAAATAACAGGTTAAAAGCCTCTTCCCTGCGTGAAACAGCTATTACAGCCTTTTCACCACATTAAACTTGTAAAAGCATTGTTTTGCACTTATTTGATGTTTAGACGCCATTTTGTGTTCAAAGACACTGGAATCACATTGAAACGAAAGAAGATCCACTGTTATGACTTAAATGTGTTGATCTCGGTGGGACATTGAAGAATGCAGCTTATTTGACAACTGACACAGCAATAGTGGTTAAAACGTGTGTTACCTGCAAATAACAGCTTAAAAGCCTCTTCCCTGCGTGAACAGCTATTACAGCCTTTTCACCACATTAAACTTGTAAAAGCATTGTTTTGCACTTATTTGATGTTTAGACGCCATTTTGTGTTCAAAGACACTGGAATCACATTGAAACGAAAGCAGATCCACTCCAGAGTGCTGTTATGACTTAAATGTGTTGATCTCGGTGGGACATTGAAGAATGCAGCTTATTTGACAACTGACACAGCAATAGTGGTTAAAACGTGTGTTACCTGCAAATAACAGCTTAAAAGCCTCTTCCCTGCGTGAACAGCTATTACAGCCTTTTCACCACATTAAACTTGTAAAAGCATTGTTTTGCACTTATTTGATGTTTAGACGCCATTTTGTGTTCAAAGACACTGGAATCACATTGAAACGAAAGCAGATCCACTCCAGAGTGCTGTTATGACTTAAATGTGTTGATCTCGGTGGGACATTGAAGAATGCAGCTTATTTGACAACTGACACAGCAATAGTGGTTAAAACGTGTGTTACCTGCAAATAACAGCTTAAAAGCCTCTTCCCTGCGTGAACAGCTATTACAGCCTTTTCACCACATTAAACTTGTAAAAGCATTGTTTTGCACTTATTTGATGTTTAGACGCCATTTTGTGTTCAAAGACACTGGAATCACATTGAAACGAAAGAAGATCCACTGTTATGACTTAAATGTGTTGATCTCGGTGGGACATTGAAGAATGCAGCTTATTTGACAACTGACACAGCAATAGTGCTTAAAACGTGTGTTACCTGCAAATAACAGCTTAAAAGCCTCTTCCCTGCGTGAACAGCTATTACAGCCTTTTCACCACATTAAACTTGTAAAAGCATTGTTTTGCACTTATTTGATGTTTAGACGCCATTTTGTGTTCAAAGACACTGGAATCACATTGAAACGAAAGCAGATCCACTCCAGAGTGCTTTTATGACTTAAATGTGTTGATCTCGGTGGGACATTGAAGAATGCAGCTTATTTGACAACTGACACTGCAATAGTGGTTAAAACGTGTGTTACCTGCAAATAACAGCTTAAAAGCCTCTTCCCTGCGTGAAACAGCTATTACAGCCTTTTCACCACATTAAACTTGTAAAAGCATTGTTTTGCACTTATTTGATGTTTAGACGCCATTTTGTGTTCAAAGACACTGGAATCACATTGAAACGAAAGCAGATCCACTCCAGAGTGCTTTTATGACTTAAATGTGTTGATCTCGGTGGGACATTGAAGAATGCAGCTTATTTGACAACTGACACTGCAATAGTGGTTAAAACGTGTGTTACCTGCAAATAACAGCTTAAAAGCCTCTTCCCTGCGTGAAACAGCTATTACAGCCTTTTCACCACATTAAACTTGTAAAAGCATTGTTTTGCACTTATTGATGTTTAGACGCCATTTTGTGTTCAAAGACACTGGAATCACATTGAAACGAAAGAAGATCCACTGTTATGACTTAAATGTGTTGATCTCGGTGGGACATTGAAGAATGCAGCTTATTTGACAACTGACACAGCAATAGTGGTTAAAACGTGTGTTACCTGCAAATAACAGCTTAAAAGCCTCTTCCCTGCGTGAACAGCTATTACAGCCTTTTCACCACATTAAACTTGTAAAAGCATTGTTTTGCACTTATTTGATGTTTAGACGCCATTTTGTGTTCAAAGACACTGGAATCACATTGAAACGAAAGCAGATCCACTCCAGAGTGCTGTTATGACTTAAATGTGTTGATCTCGGTGGGACATTGAAGAATGCAGCTTATTTGACAACTGACACAGCAATAGTGGTTAAAACGTGTGTTACCTGCAAATAACAGCTTAAAAGCCTCTTCCCTGCGTGAACAGCTATTACAGCCTTTTCACCACATTAAACTTGTAAAAGCATTGTTTTGCACTTATTTGATGTTTAGACGCCATTTTGTGTTCAAAGACACTGGAATCACATTGAAACGAAAGCAGATCCACTCCAGAGTGCTGTTATGACTTAAATGTGTTGATCTCGGTGGGACATTGAAGAATGCAGCTTATTTGACAACTGACACAGCAATAGTGGTTAAAACGTGTGTTACCTGCAAATAACAGCTTAAAAGCCTCTTCCCTGCGTGAACAGCTATTACAGCCTTTTCACCACATTAAACTTGTAAAAGCATTGTTTTGCACTTATTTGATGTTTAGACGCCATTTTGTGTTCAAAGACACTGGAATCACATTGAAACGAAAGAAGATCCACTGTTATGACTTAAATGTGTTGATCTCGGTGGGACATTGAAGAATGCAGCTTATTTGACAACTGACACAGCAATAGTGCTTAAAACGTGTGTTACCTGCAAATAACAGCTTAAAAGCCTCTTCCCTGCGTGAACAGCTATTACAGCCTTTTCACCACATTAAACTTGTAAAAGCATTGTTTTGCACTTATTTGATGTTTAGACGCCATTTTGTGTTCAAAGACACTGGAATCACATTGAAACGAAAGCAGATCCACTCCAGAGTGCTTGCTTTTATGACTTAAATGTGTTGATCTCGGTGGGACATTGAAGAATGCAGCTTATTTGACAACTGACACTGCAATAGTGGTTAAAACGTGTGTTACCTGCAAATAACAGCTTAAAAGCCTCTTCCCTGCGTGAAACAGCTATTACAGCCTTTTCACCACATTAAACTTGTAAAAGCATTGTTTTGCACTTATTTGATGTTTAGACGCCATTTTGTGTTCAAAGACACTGGAATCACATTGAAACGAAAGAAGATCCACTCCAGAGTGCCTTTATGACTTAAATGTGTTGATCTCGGTGGGACATTGAAGAATGCAGCTTATTTGACAACTGACACTGCAATAGTGGTTAAAACGTGTGTTACCTGCAAATAACAGCTTAAAAGCCTCTTCCCTGCGTGAAACAGCTATTACAGCCTTTTCACCACATTAAACTTGTAAAAGCATTGTTTTGCACTTATTTGATGTTTAGACGCCATTTTGTGTTCAAAGACACTGGAATCACATTGAAACGAAAGCAGATCCACTCCAGAGTGCTGTTATGACTTAAATGTGTTGATCTCGGTGGGACATTGAAGAATGCAGCTTATTTGACAACTGACACAGCAATAGTGGTTAAAACGTGTGTTACCTGCAAATAACAGCTTAAAAGCCTCTTCCCTGCGTGAACAGCTATTACAGCCTTTTCACCACATTAAACTTGTAAAAGCATTGTTTTGCACTTATTTGATGTTTAGACGCCATTTTGTGTTCAAAGACACTGGAATCACATTGAAACGAAAGCAGATCCACTCCAGAGTGCTTTATGACTTAAATGTGTTGATCTCGGTGGGACATTGAAGAATGCAGCTTATTTGACAACTGACACAGCAATAGTGGTTAAAACGTGTGTTACCTGCAAATAACAGCTTAAAAGCCTCTTCCCTGCGTGAACAGCTATTACAGCCTTTTCACCACATTAAACTTGTAAAAGCATTGTTTTGCACTTATTTGATGTTTAGACGCCATTTTGTGTTCAAAGACACTGGAATCACATTGAAACGAAAGCAGATCCACTCCAGAGTGCTGTTATGACTTAAATGTGTTGATCTCGGTGGGACATTGAAGAATGCAGCTTATTTGACAACTGACACAGCAATAGTGGTTAAAACGTGTGTTACCTGCAAATAACAGCTTAAAAGCCTCTTCCCTGCGTGAAACAGCTATTACAGCCTTTTCACCACATTAAACTTGTAAAAGCATTGTTTTGCACTTATTTGATGTTTAGACGCCATTTTGTGTTCAAAGACACTGGAATCACATTGAAACGAAAGAAGATTCCACTGTTATGACTTAAATGTGTTGATCTCGGTGGGACATTGAAGAATGCAGCTTATTTGACAACTGACACAGCAATAGTGCTTAAAACGTGTGTTACCTGCAAATAACAGCTTAAAAGCCTCTTCCCTGCGTGAACAGCTATTACAGCCTTTTCACCACATTAAACTTGTAAAAGCATTGTTTTGCACTTATTTGATGTTTAGACGCCATTTTGTGTTCAAAGACACTGGAATCACATTGAAACGAAAGCAGATCCACTCCAGAGTGCTTTTATGACTTAAATGTGTTGATCTCGGTGGGACATTGAAGAATGCAGCTTATTTGACAACTGACACTGCAATAGTGGTTAAAACGTGTGTTACCTGCAAATAACAGCTTAAAAGCCTCTTCCCTGCGTGAAAACAGCTATTACAGCCTTTTCACCACATTAAACTTGTAAAAGCATTGTTTTGCACTTATTTGATGTTTAGACGCCATTTTGTGTTCAAAGACACTGGAATCACATTGAAACGAAAGAAGATCCACTCCAGAGTGCTTTATGACTTAAATGTGTTGATCTCGGTGGGACATTGAAGAATGCAGCTTATTTGACAACTGACACTGCAATAGTGGTTAAAACGTGTGTTACCTGCAAATAACAGCTTAAAAGCCTCTTCCCTGCGTGAAACAGCTATTACAGCCTTTTCACCACATTAAACTTGTAAAAGCATTGTTTTGCACTTATTTGATGTTTAGACGCCATTTTGTGTTCAAAGACCTTTCAAAGACACTGGAATCACATTGAAACGAAAGCAGATCCACTCCAGAGTGCTTTTATGACTTTAATGTGTTGATCTCGGTGGGACATTGAAGAATGCAGCTTATTTGACAACTGACACAGCAATAGTGGTTAAAACGTGTGTTACCTGCAAATAACAGCTTAAAAGCCTCTTCCCTGCGTGAAACAGCTATTACAGCCTTTTCACCACATTAAACTTGTAAAAGCATTGTTTTGCACTTATTTGATGTTTAGACGCCATTTTGTGTTCAAAGACACTGGAATCACATTGAAACGAAAGCAGATCCACTCCAGAGTGCTGTTATGACTTAAATGTGTTGATCTCGGTGGGACATTGAAGAATGCAGCTTATTTGACAACTGACACAGCAATAGTGGTTAAAACGTGTGTTACCTGCAAATAACAGCTTAAAAGCCTCTTCCCTGCGTGAACAGCTATTACAGCCTTTTCACCACATTAAACTTGTAAAAGCATTGTTTTGCACTTATTTGATGTTTAGACGCCATTTTGTGTTCAAAGACACTGGAATCACATTGAAACGAAAGCAGATCCACTCCAGAGTGCTTTTATGACTTAATGTGTTGATCTCGGTGGGACATTGAAGAATGCAGCTTATTTGACAACTGACACAGCAATAGTGGTTAAAACGTGTGTTACCTGCAAATAACAGCTTAAAAGCCTCTTCCCTGCGTGAAACAGCTATTACAGCCTTTTCACCACATAAACTTGTAAAAGCATTGTTTTGCACTTATTTGATGTTTAGACGCCATTTTGTGTTCAAAGACACTGGAATCACATTGAAACGAAAGAAGATCCAGCTGTTATGACTTAAATGTGTTGATCTCGGTGGGACATTGAAGAATGCAGCTTATTTGACAACTGACACAGCAATAGTGGTTAAAACGTGTGTTACCTGCAAATAACAGCTTAAAAGCCTCTTCCCTGCGTGAACAGCTATTACAGCCTTTTCACCACATTAAACTTGTAAAAGCATTGTTTTGCACTTATTTGATGTTTAGACGCCATTTTGTGTTCAAAGACACTGAATCACATTGAAACGAAAGCAGATCCACTCCAGAGTGCTGTTATGACTTAAATGTGTTGATCTCGGTGGGACATTGAAGAATGCAGCTTATTTGACAACTGACACAGCAATAGTGGTTAAAACGTGTGTTACCTGCAAATAACAGCTTAAAAGCTCTTCCCTGCGTGAACAGCTATTACAGCCTTTTCACCACATTAAACTTGTAAAAGCATTGTTTTGCACTTATTTGATGTTTAGACGCCATTTTGTGTTCAAAGACACTGGAATCACATTGAAACGAAAGAAGATCCAGGCTGTTATGACTTAAATGTGTTGATCTCGGTGGGACATTGAAGAATGCAGCTTATTTGACAACTGACACAGCAATAGTGCTTAAAACGTGTGTTACCTGCAAATAACAGCTTAAAAGCCTCTTCCCTGCGTGAACAGCTATTACAGCCTTTTCACCACATTAAACTTGTAAAAGCATTGTTTTGCACTTATTTGATGTTTAGACGCCATTTTGTGTTCAAAGACACTGGAATCACATTGAAACGAAAGCAGATCCACTCCAGAGTGCTTTTATGACTTAAATGTGTTGATCTCGGTGGGACATTGAAGAATGCAGCTTATTTGACAACTGACACTGCAATAGTGGTTAAAACGTGTGTTACCTGCAAATAACAGCTTAAAAGCCTCTTCCCTGCGTGAAACAGCTATTACAGCCTTTTCACCACATTAAACTTGTAAAAGCATTGTTTTGCACTTATTTGATGTTTAGACGCCATTTTGTGTTCAAAGACACTGGAATCACATTGAAACGAAAGCAGATCCACTCCAGAGTGCTTTTATGACTTAAATGTGTTGATCTCGGTGGGACATTGAAGAATGCAGCTTATTTGACAACTGACACAGCAATAGTGGTTAAAACGTGTGTTACCTGCAAATAACAGCTTAAAAGCCTCTTCCCTGCGTGAAACAGCTATTACAGCCTTTTCACCACATTAAACTTGTAAAAGCATTGTTTTGCACTTATTGATGTTTAGACGCCATTTTGTGTTCAAAGACACTGGAATCACATTGAAACGAAAGCAGATCCACTCCAGAGTGCTTTTATGACTTAAATGTGTTGATCTCGGTGGGACATTGAAGAATGCAGCTTATTTGACAACTGACACAGCAATAGTGGTTAAAACGTGTGTTACCTGCAAATAACAGCTTAAAAGCCTCTTCCCTGCGTGAACAGCTATTACAGCCTTTTCACCACATTAAACTTGTAAAAGCATTGTTTTGCACTTATTTGATGTTTAGACGCCATTTTGTGTTCAAAGACCATTTGTGTTCAAAGACACTGGAATGACACTGAAACGAAAGCAGATCCACTCCAGAGTGCTTTTATGACTTAATGTGTTGATCTCGGTGGGACATTGAAGAATGCAGCTTATTTGACAACTGACACAGCAATAGTGGTTAAAACGTGTGTTACCTGCAAATAACAGCTTAAAAGCCTCTTCCCTGCGTGAAACAGCTATTACAGCCTTTTCACCACATTAAACTTGTAAAAGCATTGTTTTGCACTTATTTGATGTTTAGACGCCATTTTGTGTTCAAAGACACTGGAATCACATTGAAACGAAAGCAGATCCACTCCAGAGTGCTTTTATGACTTAAATGTGTTGATCTCGGTGGGACATTGAAGAATGCAGCTTATTTGACAACTGACACAGCAATAGTGGTTAAAACGTGTGTTACCTGCAAATAACAGCTTAAAAGCCTCTTCCCTGCGTGAACAGCTATTACAGCCTTTTCACCACATTAAACTTGTAAAAGCATTGTTTTGCACTTATTTGATGTTTAGACGCCATTTTGTGTTCAAAGACACTGGAATCACATTGAAACGAAAGCAGATCCACTCCAGAGTGCTGTTATGACTTAAATGTGTTGATCTCGGTGGGACATTGAAGAATGCAGCTTATTTGACAACTGACACAGCAATAGTGGTTAAAACGTGTGTTACCTGCAAATAACAGCTTAAAAGCCTCTTCCCTGCGTGAACAGCTATTACAGCCTTTTCACCACATTAAACTTGTAAAAGCATTGTTTTGCACTTATTTGATGTTTAGACGCC
Source organism: Eutrigla gurnardus (assembly GCF_963514095.1). Taxonomy (NCBI): domain Eukaryota; kingdom Metazoa; phylum Chordata; class Actinopteri; order Perciformes; family Triglidae; genus Eutrigla; species Eutrigla gurnardus. The sequence continues at coordinate 45,402 of NW_028155424.1, read as the reverse complement.
ATTTGTGTTCAAAGACCATTTTGTGTTCAAAGACACTGGAATGACACTTGAAACGAAAGCAGATCCACTCAGAGTGCTTTATGACTTAAATGTGTTGATCTCGGTGGGACATTGAAGAATGCAGCTTATTTGACAACTGACACAGCAATAGTGGTTAAAACGTGTGTTACCTGCAAATAACAGCTTAAAAGCCTCTTCCCTGCGTGAACAGCTATTACAGCCTTTTCACCACATTAAACTTGTAAAAGCATTGTTTTGCACTTATTTGATGTTTAGACGCCATTTTGTGTTCAAAGACACTGGAATCACATTGAAACGAAAGCAGATCCACTCCAGAGTGCTGTTATGACTTAAATGTGTTGATCTCGGTGGGACATTGAAGAATGCAGCTTATTTGACAACTGACACAGCAATAGTGGTTAAAACGTGTGTTACCTGCAAATAACAGCTTAAAAGCCTCTTCCCTGCGTGAAACAGCTATTACAGCCTTTTCACCACATTAAACTTGTAAAAGCATTGTTTTGCACTTATTTGATGTTTAGACGCCATTTTGTGTTCAAAGACACTGGAATGACACTGAAACGAAAGCAGATCCACTCCAGAGTGCTTTTATGACTTTAATGTGTTGATCTCGGTGGGACATTGAAGAATGCAGCTTATTTGACAACTGACACAGCAATAGTGGTTAAAACGTGTGTTACCTGCAAATAACAGCTTAAAAGCCTCTTCCCTGCGTGAAACAGCTATTACAGCCTTTTCACCACATTAAACTTGTAAAAGCATTGTTTTGCACTTATTTGATGTTTAGACGCCATTTTGTGTTCAAAGACACTGGAATCACATTGAAACGAAAGCAGATCCACTCCAGAGTGCTGTTATGACTTAAATGTGTTGATCTCGGTGGGACATTGAAGAATGCAGCTTATTTGACAACTGACACAGCAATAGTGGTTAAAACGTGTGTTACCTGCAAATAACAGCTTAAAAGCCTCTTCCCTGCGTGAAACAGCTATTACAGCCTTTTCACCACATTAAACTTGTAAAAGCATTGTTTTGCACTTATTGATGTTTAGACGCCATTTTGTGTTCAAAGACCATTTTGTGTTCAAAGACACTGGAATGACACTGAAACGAAAGCAGATCCACTCCAGAGTGCTTTTATGACTTTAATGTGTTGATCTCGGTGGGACATTGAAGAATGCAGCTTATTTGACAACTGACACAGCAATAGTGGTTAAAACGTGTGTTACCTGCAAATAACAGCTTAAAAGCCTCTTCCCTGCGTGAACAGCTATTACAGCCTTTTCACCACATTAAACTTGTAAAAGCATTGTTTTGCACTTATTTGATGTTTAGACGCCATTTTGTGTTCAAAGACACTGGAATCACATTGAAACGAAAGCAGATCCACTCCAGAGTGCTGTTATGACTTAAATGTGTTGATCTCGGTGGGACATTGAAGAATGCAGCTTATTTGACAACTGACACAGCAATAGTGGTTAAAACGTGTGTTACCTGCAAATAACAGCTTAAAAGCCTCTTCCCTGCGTGAACAGCTATTACAGCCTTTTCACCACATTAAACTTGTAAAAGCATTGTTTTGCACTTATTTGATGTTTAGACGCCATTTTGTGTTCAAAGACCATTTTGTGTTCAAAGACACTGGAATGACACTGAAACGAAAGCAGATCCACTCCAGAGTGCTTTTATGACTTTAATGTGTTGATCTCGGTGGGACATTGAAGAATGCAGCTTATTTGACAAATGACACAGCAATAGTGGTTAAAAACGTGTGTTACCTGCAAATAACAGCTTAAAAGCCTCTTCCCTGCGTGAACAGCTATTACAGCCTTTTCACCACATTAAACTTGTAAAAGCATTGTTTTGCACTTATTTGATGTTTAGACGCCATTTTGTGTTCAAAGACACTGGAATCACATTGAAACGAAAGCAGATCCACTCCAGAGTGCTGTTATGACTTAAATGTGTTGATCTCGGTGGGACATTGAAGAATGCAGCTTATTTGACAACTGACACAGCAATAGTGGTTAAACGTGTGTTACCTGCAAATAACAGCTTAAAAGCCTCTTCCCTGCGTGAACAGCTATTACAGCCTTTTCACCACATTAAACTTGTAAAAGCATTGTTTTGCACTTATTTGATGTTTAGACGCCATTTTGTGTTCAAAGACCATTTTGTGTTCAAAGACACTGGAATGACACTGAAACGAAAGCAGATCCACTCCAGAGTGCTTTTATGACTTTAATGTGTTGATCTCGGTGGGACATTGAAGAATGCAGCTTATTTGCCAACTGACACAGCAATAGTGGTTAAAACGTGTGTTACCTGCAAATAACAGATTAAAAGCCTCTTCCCTGCGTGAAACAGCTATTACAGCCTTTTCACCACATTAAACTTGTAAAGCATTGTTTTGCACTTATTTGATGTTTAGACGCCATTTTGTGTTCAAAGACACTGGAATCACATTGAAACGAAAGAAGATCCCGAGCTGTTATGACTTAAATGTGTTGATCTCGGTGGGACATTGAAGAATGCAGCTTATTTGACAACTGAAACAGCAATAGTGGTTAAAACGTGTGTTACCTGCAAATAACAGCTTAAAAGCCTCTTCCCTGCGTGAAACAGCTATTACAGCCTTTTCACCACATTAAACTTGTAAAAGCATTGTTTTGCACTTATTTGATGTTTAGACGCCATTTTGTGTTCAAAGACCATTTTGTGTTCAAAGACACTGGATGACACTGAAACGAAAGCAGATCCACTCCAGAGTGCTTTTATGACTTTAATGTGTTGATCTCGGTGGGACATTGAAGAATGCAGCTTATTTGACAACTGACACAGCAATAGTGGTTAAAACGTGTGTTACCTGCAAATAACAGCTTAAAAGCCTCTTCCCTGCGTGAAACAGCTATTACAGCCTTTTCACCACATTAAACTTGTAAAAGCATTGTTTTGCACTTATTTGATGTTTAGACGCCATTTTGTGTTCAAAGACACTGGAATCACATTGAAACGAAAGAAGATCCACTGTTATGACTTAAATGTGTTGATCTCGGTGGGACATTGAAGAATGCAGCTTATTTGACAACTGACACAGCAATAGTGGTTAAAACGTGTGTTACCTGCAAATAACAGCTTAAAAGCCTCTTCCCTGCGTGAACAGCTATTACAGCCTTTTCACCACATTAAACTTGTAAAAGCATTGTTTTGCACTTATTTGATGTTTAGACGCCATTTTGTGTTCAAAGACACTGGAATCACATTGAAACGAAAGCAGATCCACTCCAGAGTGCTGTTATGACTTAAATGTGTTGATCTCGGTGGGACATTGAAGAATGCAGCTTATTTGACAACTGACACAGCAATAGTGGTTAAAACGTGTGTTACCTGCAAATAACAGCTTAAAAGCCTCCTCCCTGCGTGAACAGCTATTACAGCCTTTTCACCACATTAAACTTGTAAAAGCATTGTTTTGCACTTATTTGATGTTTAGACGCCATTTTGTGTTCAAAGACACTGGAATGACACTGAAACGAAAGCAGATCCACTCCAGAGTGCTTTTATGACTTAAATGTGTTGATCTCGGTGGGACATTGAAGAATGCAGCTTATTTGACAACTGACACTGCAATAGTGGTTAAAACGTGTGTTACCTGCAAATAACAGCTTAAAAGCCTCTTCCCTGCGTGAACAGCTATTACAGCCTTTTCACCACATTAAACTTGTAAAAGCATTGTTTTGCACTTATTTGATGTTTAGACGCCATTTTGTGTTCAAAGACACTGGAATCACATTGAAACGAAAGCAGATCCACTCCAGAGTGCTGTTATGACTTAAATGTGTTGATCTCGGTGGGACATTGAAGAATGCAGCTTATTTGACAACTGACACAGCAATAGTGGTTAAAACGTGTGTTACCTGCAAATAACAGCTTAAAAGCCTCTTCCCTGCGTGAAACAGCTATTACAGCCTTTTCACCACATTAAACTTGTAAAAGCATTGTTTTGCACTTATTTGATGTTTAGACGCCATTTTGTGTTCAAAGACACTGGAATCACATTGAAACGAAAGCAGATCCACTCCAGAGTGCTGTTATGACTTAAATGTGTTGATCTCGGTGGGACATTGAAGAATGCAGCTTATTTGACAACTGACACAGCAATAGTGGTTAAAACGTGTGTTACCTGCAAATAACAGCTTAAAAGCCTCTTCCCTGCGTGAAACAGCTATTACAGCCTTTTCACCACATTAAACTTGTAAAAGCATTGTTTTGCACTTATTTGATGTTTAGACGCCATTTTGTGTTCAAAGACACTGGAATCACATTGAAACGAAAGAAGATCCACTGTTATGACTTAAATGTGTTGATCTCGGTGGGATATTGAAGAATGCAGCTTATTTGACAACTGACACAGCAATAGTGGTTAAAACGTGTGTTACCTGCAAATAACAGCTTAAAAGCCTCTTCCCTGCGTGAAACAGCTATTACAGCCTTTTCACCACATTAAACTTGTAAAAGCATTGTTTTGCACTTATTTGATGTTTAGACGCCATTTTGTGTTCAAAGACACTGGAATCACATTGAAACGAAAGCAGATCCACTCCAGAGTGCTGTTATGACTTAAATGTGTTGATCTCGGTGGGACATTGAAGAATGCAGCTTATTTGACAACTGACACAGCAATAGTGGTTAAAACGTGTGTTACCTGCAAATAACAGCTTAAAAGCCTCTTCCCTGCGTGAAACAGCTATTACAGCCTTTTCACCACATTAAACTTGTAAAAGCATTGTTTTGCACTTATTTGATGTTTAGACGCCATTTTGTGTTCAAAGAACATTTTGTGTTCAAAGACACTGGAATGACACTGAAACGAAAGCAGATCCACTCCAGAGTGCTTTTATGACTTTAATGTGTTGATCTCGGTGGGACATTGAAGAATGCAGCTTATTTGACAACTGACACAGCAATAGTGGTTAAAACGTGTGTTACCTGCAAATAACAGCTTAAAAGCCTCTTCCCTGCGTGAAACAGCTATTACAGCCTTTTCACCACATTAAACTTGTAAAAGCATTGTTTTGCACTTATTTGATGTTTAGACGCCATTTTGTGTTCAAAGACACTGGAATCACATTGAAACGAAAGAAGATCCACTGTTATGACTTAAATGTGTTGATCTCGGTGGGACATTGAAGAATGCAGCTTATTTGACAACTGACACAGCAATAGTGGTTAAAACGTGTGTTACCTGCAAATAACAGCTTAAAAGCCTCTTCCCTGCGTGAAACAGCTATTACAGCCTTTTCACCACATTAAACTTGTAAAAGCATTGTTTTGCACTTATTTGATGTTTAGACGCCATTTTGTGTTCAAAGACACTGGAATCACATTGAAACGAAAGAAGATCCACTGTTATGACTTAAATGTGTTGATCTCGGTGGGACATTGAAGAATGCAGCTTATTTGACAACTGACACAGCAATAGTGGTTAAAACGTGTGTTACCTGCAAATAACAGCTTAAAAGCCTCTTCCCTGCGTGAAACAGCTATTACAGCCTTTTCACCACATTAAACTTGTAAAAGCATTGTTTTGCACTTATTTGATGTTTAGACGCCATTTTGTGTTCAAAGACACTGGAATCACATTGAAACGAAAGCAGATCCACTCCAGAGTGCTTTTATGACTTAAATGTGTTGATCTCGGTGGGACATTGAAGAATGCAGCTTATTTGACAACTGACACAGCAATAGTGGTTAAAACGTGTGTTACCTGCAAATAACAGCTTAAAAGCCTCTTCCCTGCGTGAAACAGCTATTACAGCCTTTTCACCACATTAAACTTGTAAAAGCATTGTTTTGCACTTATTTGATGTTTAGACGCCATTTTGTGTTCAAAGACACTGGAATCACATTGAAACGAAAGCAGATCCACTCCAGAGTGCTGTTATGACTTGAATGTGTTGATCTCGGTGGGACATTGAAGAATGCAGCTTATTTGACAACTGACACAGCAATAGTGGTTAAAACGTGTGTTACATGCAAATAACAGCTTAAAAGCCTCTTCCCTGCGTGAACAGCTATTACAGCCTTTTCACCACATTAAACTTGTAAAAGCATTGTTTTACACTTATTTGATGTTTAGACGCCATTTTGTGTTCAAAGACACTGGAATCACATTGAAACGAAAGCAGATCCACTCCAGAGTGCTGTTATGACTTAAATGTGTTGATCTCGGTGGGACATTGAAGAATGCAGCTTATTTGACAACTGACACAGCAATAGTGGTTAAAACGTGTGTTACCTGCAAATAACAGCTTAAAAGCCTCTTCCCTGCGTGAACAGCTATTACAGCCTTTTCACCACATTAAACTTGTAAAAGCATTGTTTTACACTTATTTGATGTTTAGACGCCATTTTGTGTTCAAAGACACTGGAATCACATTGAAACGAAAGCAGATCCACTCCAGAGTGCTGTTATGACTTAAATGTGTTGATCTCGGTGGGACATTGAAGAATGCAGCTTATTTGACAACTGACACAGCAATAGTGGTTAAAACGTGTGTTACCTGCAAATAACAGCTTAAAAGCCTCTTCCCTGCGTGAAACAGCTATTACAGCCTTTTCACCACATTAAACTTGTAAAAGCATTGTTTTGCACTTATTTGATGTTTAGACGCCATTTTGTGTTCAAAGACACTGGAATCACATTGAAACGAAAGAAGATCCACTGTTATGACTTAAATGTGTTGATCTCGGTGGGACATTGAAGAATGCAGCTTATTTGACAACTGACACAGCAATAGTGCTTAAAACGTATGTTACCTGCAAATAACAGCTTAAAAGCCTCTTCCCTGCGTGAAACAGCTATTACAGCCTTTTCACCACATTAAACTTGTAAAAGCATTGTTTTGCACTTATTTGATGTTTAGACGCCATTTTGTGTTCAAAGACACTGGAATCACATTGAAACGAAAGAAGATCCACTGTTATGACTTAAATGTGTTGATCTCGGTGGGACATTGAAGAATGCAGCTTATTTGACAACTGACACAGCAATAGTGATTAAAACGTGTGTTACCTGCAAATAACAGCTTAAAAGCCTCTTCCCTGCGTGAAACAGCTATTACAGCCTTTTCACCACATTAAACTTGTAAAAGCATTGTTTTGCACTTATTTGATGTTTAGACGCCATTTTGTGTTCAAAGACACTGGAATCACATTGAAACGAAAGCAGATCCACTCCAGAGTGCTGTTATGACTTAAATGTGTTGATCTCGGTGGGACATTGAAGAATGCAGCTTATTTGACAACTGACACAGCAATAGTGGTTAAAATGTGTGTTACCTGCAAATAACAGCTTAAAAGCCTCTTCCCTGCGTGAAACAGCTATTACAGCCTTTTCACCACATTAAACTTGTAAAAGCATTGTTTTGCACTTATTCGATGTTTAGACGCCATTTTGTGTTCAAAGACACTGGAATCACATTGAAACGAAAGAAGATCCACTGTTATGACTTAAATGTGTTGATCTCGGTGGGACATTGAAGAATGCAGCTTATTTGACAACAGACACAGCAATAGTGGTTAAAACGTGTGTTACCTGCAAATAACCGCTTAAAAGCCTCTTCCCTGCGTGAAACAGCTATTACAGCCTTTTCACCACATTAAACTTGTAAAAGCATTGTTTTACACTTATTTGATGTTTAGACGCCATTTTGTGTTCAAAGACACTGGAATCACATTGAAACGAAAGCAGATCCACTCCAGAGTGCTGTTATGACTTAAATGTGTTGATCTCGGTGGGACATTGAAGAATGCAGCTTATTTGACAACTGACACAGCAATAGTGGTTAAAACGTGTGTTACCTGCAAATAACAGCTTAAAAGCCTCTTCCCTGCGTGAAACAGCTATTACAGCCTTTTCACCACATTAAACTTGTAAAAGCATTGTTTTGCACTTATTTGATGTTTAGACGCCATTTTGTGTTCAAAGACACTGGAATCACATTGAAACGAAAGAAGATCCACTGTTATGACTTAAATGTGTTGATCTCGGTGGGACATTGAAGAATGCAGCTTATTTGACAACAGACACAGCAATAGTGGTTAAAACGTGTGTTACCTGCAAATAACCGCTTAAAAGCCTCTTCCCTGCGTGAAACAGCTATTACAGCCTTTTCACCACATTAAACTTGTAAAAGCATTGTTTTGCACTTATTTGATGTTTAGACGCCATTTTGTGTTCAAAGACACTGGAATCACATTGAAACGAAAGCAGATCCACTCCAGAGTGCTGTTATGACTTAAATGTGTTGATCTCGGTGGGACATTGAAGAATGCAGCTTATTTGACAACTGACACAGCAATAGTGGTTAAAACGTGTGTTACCTGCAAATAACAGCTTAAAAGCCTCTTCCCTGCGTGAAACAGCTATTACACCCTTTTCACCACATTAAACTTGTAAAAGCATTGTTTTGCACTTATTTGATGTTTAGACGCCATTTTGTGTTCAAAGAACATTTTGTGTTCAAAGACACTGGAATGACACTGAAACGAAAGCAGATCCACTCCAGAGTGCTTTTATGACTTTAATGTGTTGATCTCGGTGGGACATTGAAGAATGCAGCTTATTTGACAACTGACACAGCAATAGTGGTTAAAACGTGTGTTACCTGCAAATAACAGCTTAAAAGCCTCTTCCCTGTGTGAAACAGCTATTACAGCCTTTTCACCACATTAAACTTGTAAAAGCATTGTTTTGCACTTATTTGATGTTTAGACGCCATTTTATGTTCAAAGACACTGGAATCACATTGAAACGAAAGAAGATCCACTGTTATGACTTAAATGTGTTGATCTCGGTGGGACATTGAAGAATGCAGCTTATTTGACAACTGACACAGCAATAGTGGTTAAAACGTGTGTTACCTGCAAATAACAGCTTAAAAGCCTCTTCCCTGCGTGAAACAGCTATTACAGCCTTTTCACCACATTAAACTTGTAAAAGCATTGTTTTGCACTTATTTGATGTTTAGACGCCATTTTGTGTTCAAAGACACTGGAATCACATTGAAACGAAAGAAGATCCACTGTTATGACTTAAATGTGTTGATCTCGGTGGGACATTGAAGAATGCAGCTTATTTGACAACTGACACAGCAATAGTGGTTAAAACGTGTGTTACCTGCAAATAACAGCTTAAAAGCCTCTTCCCTGCGTGAAACAGCTATTACAGCCTTTTCACCACATTAAACTTGTAAAAGCATTGTTTTGCACTTATTTGATGTTTAGACGCCATTTTGTGTTCAAAGACACTGGAATCACATTGAAACGAAAGAAGATCCACTGTTATGACTTAAATGTGTTGATCTCGGTGGGACATTGAAGAATGCAGCTTATTTGACAACTGACACAGCAATAGTGATTAAAACGTGTGTTACCTGCAAATAACAGCTTAAAAGCCTCTTCCCTGCGTGAAACAGCTATTACAGCCTTTTCACCACATTAAACTTGTAAAAGCATTGTTTTGCACTTATTTGATGTTTAGACGCCATTTTGTGTTCAAAGACACTGGAATCACATTGAAACGAAAGCAGATCCACTCCAGAGTGCTGTTATGACTTAAATGTGTTGATCTCGGTGGGACATTGAAGAATGCAGCTTATTTGACAACTGACACAGCAATAGTGGTTAAAATGTGTGTTACCTGCAAATAACAGCTTAAAAGCCTCTTCCCTGCGTGAAACAGCTATTACAGCCTTTTCACCACATTAAACTTGTAAAAGCATTGTTTTGCACTTATTTGATGTTTAGACGCCATTTTGTGTTCAAAGACACTGGAATCACATTGAAACGAAAGAAGATCCACTGTTATGACTTAAATGTGTTGATCTCGGTGGGACATTGAAGAATGCAGCTTATTTGACAACAGACACAGCAATAGTGGTTAAAACGTGTGTTACCTGCAAATAACCGCTTAAAAGCCTCTTCCCTGCGTGAAACAGCTATTACAGCCTTTTCACCACATTAAACTTGTAAAAGCATTGTTTTGCACTTATTTGATGTTTAGACGCCATTTTGTGTTCAAAGACACTGGAATCACATTGAAACGAAAGCAGATCCACTCCAGAGTGCTGTTATGACTTAAATGTGTTGATCTCGGTGGGACATTGAAGAATGCAGCTTATTTGACAACTGACACAGCAATAGTGGTTAAAACGTGTGTTACCTGCAAATAACAGCTTAAAAGCCTCTTCCCTGCGTGAACAGCTATTACAGCCTTTTCACCACATTAAACTTGTAAAAGCATTGTTTTACACTTATTTGATGTTTAGACGCCATTTTGTGTTCAAAGACACTGGAATCACATTGAAACGAAAGCAGATCCACTCCAGAGTGCTGTTATGACTTAAATGTGTTGATCTCGGTGGGACATTGAAGAATGCAGCTTATTTGACAACTGACACAGCAATAGTGGTTAAAACGTGTGTTACCTGCAAATAACAGCTTAAAAGCCTCTTCCCTGCGTGAAACAGCTATTACAGCCTTTTCACCACATTAAACTTGTAAAAGCATTGTTTTGCACTTATTTGATGTTTAGACGCCATTTTGTGTTCAAAGACACTGGAATCACATTGAAACGAAAGAAGATCCACTGTTATGACTTAAATGTGTTGATCTCGGTGGGACATTGAAGAATGCAGCTTATTTGACAACTGACACAGCAATAGTGGTTAAAATGTGTGTTACCTGCAAATAACAGCTTAAAAGCCTCTTCCCTGCGTGAAACAGCTATTACAGCCTTTTCACCACATTAAACTTGTAAAAGCATTGTTTTGCACTTATTTGATGTTTAGACGCCATTTTGTGTTCAAAGACACTGGAATCACATTGAAACGAAAGAAGATCCACTGTTATGACTTAAATGTGTTGATCTCGGTGGGACATTGAAGAATGCAGCTTATTTGACAACAGACACAGCAATAGTGGTTAAAACGTGTGTTACCTGCAAATAACCGCTTAAAAGCCTCTTCCCTGCGTGAAACAGCTATTACAGCCTTTTCACCACATTAAACTTGTAAAAGCATTGTTTTGCACTTATTTGATGTTTAGACGCCATTTTGTGTTCAAAGACACTGGAATCACATTGAAACGAAAGCAGATCCACTCCAGAGTGCTGTTATGACTTAAATGTGTTGATCTCGGTGGGACATTGAAGAATGCAGCTTATTTGACAACTGACACAGCAATAGTGGTTAAAACGTGTGTTACCTGCAAATAACAGCTTAAAAGCCTCTTCCCTGCGTGAAACAGCTATTACAGCCTTTTCACCACATTAAACTTGTAAAAGCATTGTTTTACACTTATTTGATGTTTAGACGCCATTTTGTGTTCAAAGACACTGGAATCACATTGAAACGAAAGCAGATCCACTCCAGAGTGCTGTTATGACTTAAATGTGTTGATCTCGGTGGGACATTGAAGAATGCAGCTTATTTGACAACTGACACAGCAATAGTGGTTAAAACGTGTGTTACCTGCAAATAACAGCTTAAAAGCCTCTTCCCTGCGTGAAACAGCTATTACAGCCTTTTCACCACATTAAACTTGTAAAAGCATTGTTTTGCACTTATTTGATGTTTAGACGCCATTTTGTGTTCAAAGACACTGGAATCACATTGAAACGAAAGAAGATCCACTGTTATGACTTAAATGTGTTGATCTCGGTGGGACATTGAAGAATGCAGCTTATTTGACAACTGACACAGCAATAGTGGTTAAAACGTGTGTTACCTGCAAATAACAGCTTAAAAGCCTCTTCCCTGCGTGAAACAGCTATTACAGCCTTTTCACCACATTAAACTTGTAAAAGCATTGTTTTGCACTTATTTGATGTTTAGACGCCATTTTGTGTTCAAAGACACTGGAATCACATTGAAACGAAAGCAGATCCACTGTTATGACTTAAATGTGTTGATCTCGGTGGGACATTGAAGAATGCAGCTTATTTGAAAACTGACACAGCAATAGTGGTTAAAACGTGTGTTACCTGCAAATAACAGCTTAAAAGCCTCTTCCCTGCGTGAAACAGCTATTACAGCCTTTTCACCACATTAAACTTGTAAAAGCATTGTTTTGCACTTATTTGATGTTTAGACGCCATTTTGTGTTCAAAGACACTGGAATCACATTGAAACGAAAGAAGATCCACTGTTATGACTTAAATGTGTTGATCTCGGTGGGACATTGAAGAATGCAGCTTATTTGACAACTGACACAGCAATAGTGGTTAAAACGTGTGTTACCTGCAAATAACAGCTTAAAAGTCTCTTCCCTGCGTGAAACAGCTATTACAGCCTTTTCACCACATTAAACTTGTAAAAGCATTGTTTTGCACTTATTTGATGTTTAGACGCCATTTTGTGTTTAAAGACACTGGAATCACATTGAAACGAAAGCAGATCCACTCCAGAGTGCTTTTATGACTTAAATGTGTTGATCTCGGTGGGACATTGAAGAATGCAGCTTATTTGACAACTGACACTGCAATAGTGGTTAAAACGTGTGTTACCTGCAAATAACAGCTTAAAAGCCTCTTCCCTGCGTGAAACAGCTATTACAGCCTTTTCACCACATTAAACTTGTAAAAGCATTGTTTTGCACTTATTTGATGTTTAGACGCCATTTTGTGTTCAAAGACACTGGAATCACATTGAAACGAAAGAAGATCCACTGTTATGACTTAAATGTGTTGATCTCGGTGGGACATTGAAGAATGCAGCTTATTTGACAACTGACACAGCAATAGTGGTTAAAACGTGTGTTACCTGCAAATAACAGCTGTTTCACGCAGGGAAGAGGCTTTTAAGCTGTTATTTGCAGGTAACACACGTTTTAACCACTATTGCTGTGTCAGTTGTCAAATAAGCTGCATTCTTCAATGTCCCACCGAGATCAACACATTTAAGTCATAACAGCACTCTGGAGTGGATCTGCTTTCGTTTCAATGTGATTCCAGTGTCTTTGAACACAAAATGGCGTCTAAACATCAAATAAGTGCAAAACAATGCTTTTACAAGTTTAATGTGGTGAAAAGGCTGTAATAGCTGTTCACGCAGGGAAGAGGCTTTTAAGCTGTTATTTGCAGGTAACACACGTTTTAACCACTATTGCTGTGTCAGTTGTCAAATAAGCTGCATTCTTCAATGTCCCACCAAGATCAACACATTTAAGTCATAAAAGCACTCTGGAGTGGATCTGCTTTCGTTTCAATGTGATTCCAGTGTCTTTGAACACAAAATGGCGTCTAAACATCAAATAAGTGCAAAACAATGCTTTTACAAGTTTAATGTGGTGAAAAGGCTGTAATAGCTGTTCACGCAGGGAAGAGGCTTTTAAGCTGTTATTTGCAGGTAACACACATTTTAACCACTATTGCTGTGTCAGTTGTCAAATAAGCTGCATTCTTCAATGTCCCACCGAGATCAACACATTTAAGTCATAACAGTGGATCTTCTTTCGTTTCAATGTGATTCCAGTGTCTTTGAACACAAAATGGCGTCTAAACATCAAATAAGTGCAAAACAATGCTTTTACAAGTTTAATGTGGTGAAAAGGCTGTAATAGCTGTTTCACGCAGGGAAGAGGCTTTTAAAGGAAAACACCACCGCATTTCCATACTGAACTATGTTATGCTCTGATGTTAGACGAGGTGATACATACCTCCCTCTCCTCTGTGCGTGCACTCAATGGCTCTTGAGCGCACTCCGCGCAGCGCTAATTTGCTAGCATGTCGCTTGTCCCCGTATATTCCTTAGGATCCAAAGGGGGGTGAAGTTAGAAGCGACCAAGCATATCCACGTTGTCCCTATTTAAATACGGTTACGTGAGTAGTTACACGATCCAAGTTTGGTTACACAAAATGAAACATGCCAATTTTTATAAGCGGATAACAAGGATAACTATATAGTATGGCGGAATAACAACCGGAAGTACTTCGACGTCGGCGCAGTAATATCATCACTCCGCTCCCCCTCTTACTTCCGTCAATAGAACCTACGGTACGTGACTTCTTACTTCTACCTGTGCTACTAGCAAACTGCAAGCAAGAAATCATTTGCAATGGCGGACTTTGTAGACGATGACGACTGGTATGTAGCAGATCCAGAGCCATATCTCTTTGAACCCGAATACACGGAGGAGGAACTAGCTCTTATGGACCGTGAGAGGGAAGAAAGATATGAAGCAGAACAGACCGGAGCCGGCGAGAGAACACGGGCAAACAGCAATTGGTGGTGCAAGTGTGACTGTTGCGAACAGATGCCGACTGAAATTGAGAGCCTGTGCTGTTCAGAATGGGACCAGGTGTTGCCATCGATGGTGGGAGTCAGTGTACATCAAGAAGACCCTGGACATATCGCTTGTGTCGCGGCAACCGACGCGTTTGCAGCAATGATTCACCCGGCAGTTATCGACTTTTTCTTTCGACGTGACAAAGTCAATTGGAAGAAACGACCCACACCGAGTGGACCCGATGGCCAGCTATCCTCAGAGTAAGTGCTAACTGAAACCATTGAAATATGCCTATGTTATCCTGTTGTCATTTATACATGCATACTTAGCATATCGTTGTTTTCTCAGTCAAAAAAGGTTGGTGTCCTACCGGATAGTGCTGGAATGGGCCCTGCAGGGTGAAACCTTGGGCATAGGACATCGGAAACCATTACCATCGTGTGTGGTCGGGGCTATACGACAAAGATATCCTTCTGAGTCTGGTGTCTATGTTGGATTCCAAGAAGTACACGAAGCAATTGTGATGTAGGCCTACTAACTGGACTGTATGTGCTGGGCCCTAACAGTTCAGATCCAGGTTGGCTCCAACCCCCCTCCCACACACACACACACACACACACACTCTTTATTTTATTTTTGACTAATTTGTTTATTTTAATTATTCATTTTTCCCCATGTTATATTATTGTTGTTGTTGTACCATTGTCATTGTTTTGTTTGTTTGTAAGCACTTTGGGTCAACTCAGTTATTTTTTAATGTGCTATATAAAGTTGACTTGACTTGACTTATGTTTACATGACCCACAGACATCTGTGGGACAATTGCTCTGCAGCTTTCAACAAGTAGCCTACTACTCTGACGTTGACGTTGTTTTTTTTATATTACAACCATTACTTGGATATCTCACTATTTATTTATCAAATAAACCAACTTTTGTATGACATTGCACATCGCTAGAGTCTGCATATTGCCTTACAATCACAGATGTGGGATGGCTACATTTCTAACATTTTGTATACATTTGTATAAATAAAGCTTTGAATCTACAACATCTAGAGTGATACTTTTATCTTGTTTCCTAAACCAAATGGCTTCTGATATAGTCAGTCATGCAACATCCAGGATCTTTCTGTTCGATTATCTTCAATTACATAGTAAATATGATAAAACACATGTCTGGAGAACATGGGGCCTGTCAGATTTGTTCAAACATAAGTGAAGAACAAACTGAGAAAACAAACTGAGAAAAAAAGTGATTTATTTCACAATATAAAAACAAACAGCCTTCGTATGACTGCAATAATTGACATGTGCCTTCTACACCTGCTATGCAAGTACAAGTCCCTTCCAGGGTTTTTTCAATGACAGGTTGTCGGCTGTAACCCAGTTACAATGTCTGCGATGGACCTTTAAATCTTGAGGTGTGTGACTGTATGACCTCCTCTTTGCTGGGCTTTGGTAGAGATGCGATGTTGGCAGACAGGTGAGGTACTTCGATGTGGGATGATGGGTCTTTGAATCTGATTGAGGGGTCAAGTCTTCTTTGGTGCACTCGTTCCATGAGGTCATCTCTAAACTTTTGTGTTGTAGCCGCATAAATTGGTCTAAAAATCCAATGCTTAGATTGCTTTTGGAAGACAACACTGTGTCTTGGGAGGCCTGAAATAAAAAGCAGTATGAACAAACATGCTCAAAATATAGTAAGGTTATCATTTTTAAATTTATGATGTTGTTACACATTTGTTTGGACTATGTGTTTCTCAAGCATCTAGTCAGTCATGTCTGTGCCATCAGTTATGTGAAGATCATGTTCATGTATGGAAGACAGATCTATGGGTACAGGGGAAACTGTTACAGTAATTTTTACTCATTTAGTACTGTAGAAGAAATTGTGTTACCTTACAATTCTTATTTGGTTTTGGTATAATGTTCCTTTCTCTCTAAACATCAAATGTCCTGCTGAGCTGCATTCATTGTGTTAACCCTTGCCGTCTTGATGAAAAGACCCTTTGATCTGTCCCCCTTCTTGGACCGTCTCCGAAACACCTTCATCTCACATACTTGATCAAGGCCTTCATGAATGGCCCCTGTTGTGACACTATGTAGAAAGAACCCAGCTGTTCCGAGGGAAGTCACACCTTTATGTTGTCTCAGGACGTCTCTTCCTCTGGGAGAGACGTGTATTGAATCTATGTAAATCCACTGTTTAGACCTGCCCCTTTGGTTCTGTCTATAAAGTTGTCCCTCACCTCACATCATTTAGAATGGACTGTGTGGCAACGCAACATTGTCTTTTCTCCACTGTCAGTGATTAAACCTCATTTGAACCAGCCACAGAATTGGACCTGAAGAGTTTTCTTCCACAGTACCCACCAGCTGCTGTTGTTGCCTGTTCCCGATCTGTGGAGTGATTCTCATTGTGGTCCATGATAGCAAGCATAGTGCGTGCCTTCATTGCCGGGTATTGAAAATGAAGTCGCTTCGGACAATACTTCAAAAGGGCATTGTGGAACACCTCAAGTTGTCCTGAAAAATAAAACAAAACAAAAGAAAGGCTTTACTGTGGGAAAAAAACAAGAGCATGAAAAGTTGTGTGTTCTTTAGCACTGTGTCATGACTGGAATACATAGTAGTACTCGTCTTGTCTGGTGTAACATTCCCCCAAAATATTTTTCCAGAACCTATTCTCACAGACACACCATGACTTGAACCATATCACTATTTTGCATGTCAAACTCTTTGATACACATACCTGTATGTTTGAACAGTGTCATCTGTTGTAGGTCTTTTATGAGACGTGTGTCCATAACCATGGACTTCAGGGCGTTGAAGGCAGGGGAATTCACTTTTAGCCACCTCTTACTTCTTTGTTCCTGTGCTGACAAGTCTTTGTGGAAACATCTGTATTCTGTGCCATTGTCTTCCCAGCGATGGACCCCAGTGATGTGGTGTTGGAGAGACATCCATCGTCTGAGCAGCTCCTGAAAACATAAGAGCAGAGGCACAATTTTAACTATCTGGAATACAATACAGTTGTCTTCCATGTTCAAGAGTAAAGGATTGCTGTGCATTACATCTGCTTATAGCATTTGATGTATATACTAACTAGAATTTCACTTGAGCTGTGTCTGTATGCTTGGGTACCTTTGCATCTCCTTTGGAGGTGCAACAGCTCCACCACATGTGGTTGCTGACACTCCTGACCCAAGGAGCAAGATCTTTGCACTCCTTCCTGTTGGATGCCGCCACCAGTTTTTTTTTTAATCCTGAAAAATGACAGAAAATAATTAAAATGGGTGTGCACTTATTTCCTGTGGTAAATGTTATACCACTGTTTTCCCTTTGATTGCATAGACTATAGTGGCCCACCATTTCAACCATATCTGATACATCCTGATGTTTCAGTATTGTTTGCGTCTGTCTTGCATTAATTTATATTTTTTATCAGTGCCAATTTAGGACTAATTAGCTATAGAGAAATGGGTATGAAGTTGTAATCAAATCAGTGGGAGTGCACCGCACACATTCTAAAGCCCACTACAATTTCCTGTGGGAAACACTGGTCATACACAGAGAATAACAGACAATAATGGAGATATAAACGAACAGTAGACTTACCTTTGGCTACATGCCACGGATCAAACTGATGAATAATATGAGGATATTCTTCTCTCATAATTTTTCTTATGGAGGGATGCCGGTCTGTGGTGATCACTTTTACCTCGATGCCCTCATTCAGGATCTTCTCCAGGCCTTTCTTGAAGGCCAGTGGTTCCATTGCGACAGAACTTGAGGCCTGGGACACCTACATAGCACAAATGTATGGATGATGACATCTAAAACAAGTTAGAGAATTGACTATAGATTTGTGAAAATAATTCACAATCTTACCTGCATCAGCTCAAACGCCACAATCTGTTTCGTGGAGTCATCCATGAAAGAATACGTGTTGTATTTGCTGGAGTGTCCGGGGCTGTCACTTCTGCCATCACCACATAGCTGCACCCCTTCACCATCTTCATTTTGGCAAATCAATCTTGCTTTGATGATGTTCTCCTGTTGTATGTATGCTTCCTCAATCACCGGGAGCAGGTAACTTGCCTGTATATTGTAGAAAGTTGTTTCCTGGGGCAACTGCAGGTTGAAAACTCCAGCCCAGTTGGCTATGTCGGTGTATGTAGAGCCGGTAAAGAGAGTGGCAGCTGTTGCATCAAGGTTATTTTCTGCCATTCCACGTACATTGGGGCAAGACTCCCATTGTCCCATATGGCCATCGTTGCATTGCCAATTTATATTTATTCTGCTGCCGAACTGTGTTATAGTTTGGTTTAGGTCACACATCGCAGAACTACATGTGCGGCACTTCTGAAATAGCTCCATGAGTTTTGACTCATTAACTATCCACTTCCTCTCCTTGCATCCTCTGGGTTGTCCAGAGAGGCTTGAGGAACTTCCTGTGGTGGTGGAGGAGGCGGCACTAGAAATAGGCACAAAGCTGGTGTCTGCGGGATCAACAGCAGGCTCTGAGGTCATGCTGACATCAAACACTGATGTTGCACTCATGTCCATTGCAGTTGCTTCAATGGGGTGTGGTTCCTGTTGTAGACAAATAAAAATAAAAAGATGCATTGGTACTAGTGCCACATAGAGTAGATCTTGATTAAACAGTTAACTGACTTTACAAGAAACAAAGTGAAATAGTTTCTATATATTGCATGATGGATCATCAATAGCAAACATAGAAGTTCAGTAGAGGTCACTCACCTCATATATGAGACTTTTTCTTGGACTACAGGTGGCCATCATTGTAGATGAAGATGCAGTGTCCTAGACAAGAAACAGATTTCAAGTAAATGTAGGTCACAGTGCAGTCATAGCGTCGTGTGAAACTTGAAGATTCATTAGCCTACCGATTGTTTTGTCCATGTGGGAGCCAGGGTAACAGCTGGTTTGGTTGAACGTGAAGGACTAGCTAGCTGTACAGACAAGGGCACTTTGAATGTAGCAGTAGCCTCCTCAGCTCTGTGCTTCTGGGGGGTTGAATGAGGTAGACCCTCAAAAGAGTATTCCTCTTGTTCAGACAGATCTTGCTGTATGTCACTCAACACTTCCTGTATAATAATGGACACAATTCAGACATAAATTACTATCCCAAGAATACTTTTTTCCAAAGCAAAATAAAGCACTACAATACTTGATAGTTTTTACATTCATCAGAGTAAGAAAGTATTGTTACAGGGCATTACATAAACAGACAGTAGTCTACTCTTTGTGCTTCACCTGGGACAAAAGTACCCCTCCCCCCAACCACTCAGTCAAGGCATTTTCATGATAGACCTAGCGTCAGTGTTTCACCTGAGACAAAAAAAACCCTTCCCCCTACCATTAGTCAAGACATTAGAATGGTATCCTAGCAGTCTCATAATACACAGAAGCACATTTGGTGACGTTACACAACGGACTTTGCTCAATGGTTAGGCTTATAACGTTAGGCTACTTCATTGTAATTTCTGAGCTCGAGTTGTCATGCAAATCAATCAGTAATTTCTTATTGCAAGTCTCAGAAGTACGGAAGCGCATTGCATTCACTGGATTAAAAAAAAATTAGACGCCTTATCTCGTAATTACGAGAAAAGATCTCGTAATTACGAGATCATGATTTCATAATTACGAGATCTTTTCTCGTAATTACGAGATAAGGCGTCTAATTTTTTTTTTATCCAGTGAATGCAATGCGCTTCCGTACAGAAGAGCAATGATTTCGCAGTGAAGTTAGTCGTGCTAACCTGATACAGCTAACGTTATTGCCACTTCCAGACCAACCAAATACCATGCATATGGACACTTACAGCATTAGGTGATGATCCACTTAGTTGTGAACGTGATTTCAGAAACGTCGGTGTGGCCGTATCCTTTAGGCGTAATCCCGAGGAGGTATAGTCCACCTCTGTAAAATGTTCGGAGCAAACACGCCAGTTCTTCAGAATCTCCACCGGTGTTGTTGGATCCATGTTCAAAGCAGCTAACCAAACTTTCCGCCGTTTGTGGTGAGTTGGAATTCTGTGAAACATGACGGGACTATATACCTTCTGCTTGTTTTCACAACCCTGTACGATGCACGTTATAACCATGATGATGCTTCCTCAACTGTCCACAAACTACTACAGCTGGTGCAGGCGACGGCGTGCAGGTCACGTAGGTTCTATTGACGGAAGTAAGAGGGGGAGCGGAGTGATGATATTACTGCGCCGACGTCGAAGTACTTCCGGTTGTTATTCCGCCATACTATATAGTTATCCTTGTTATCCGCTTATAAAAATTGGCATGTTTCATTTTGTGTAACCAAACTTGGATCGTGTAACTACTCACGTAACCGTATTTAAATAGGGACAACGTGGAAGTGCTTGGTCGCTTCTAACTTCACCCCCCTTTGGATCCTAAGGAATATACGGGGACAAGCGACATGCTAGCAAATTAGCGCTGCGCGGAGTGCGCTCAAGAGCCATTGAGTGCACGCACAGAGGAGAGGGAGGTATGTATCACCTCGTCTAACATCAGAGCATAACATAGTTCAGTATGGAAATGGTGGTGTTTTCCTTTAAGCTGTTATTTGCAGGTAACACACGTTTTAACCACTATTGCAGTGTCAGTTGTCAAATAAGCTGCATTCTTCAATGTCCCACCGAGATCAACACATTTAAGTCATAAAAGCACTCTGGAGTGGATCTGCTTTCGTTTCAGTGTGATTCCAGTGTCTTTGAACACAAAATGGTCTTTGAACACAAAATGGCGTCTAAACATCAAATAAGTGCAAAACAATGCTTTTACAAGTTTAATGTGGTGAAAAGGCTGTAATAGCTGTTTCACGCAGGGAAGAGGCTTTTAAGCTGTTATTTGCAGGTAACACACGTTTTAACCACTATTGCTGTGTCAGTTGTCAAATAAGCTGCATTCTTCAATGTCCCACCGAGATCAACACATTTAAGTCATAACAGCACTCTGGAGTGGATCTGCTTTCGTTTCAATGTGATTCCAGTGTCTTTGAACACAAAATGGCGTCTAAACATCAAATAAGTGCAAAACAATGCTTTTACAAGTTTAATGTGGTGAAAAGGCTGTAATAGCTGTTCACGCAGGGAAGAGGCTTTTAAGCTGTTATTTGCAGGTAACACACGTTTTAACCACTATTGCAGTGTCAGTTGTCAAATAAGCTGCATTCTTCAATGTCCCACCGAGATCAACACATTTAAGTCATAAAAGCACTCTGGAGTGGATCTGCTTTTGTTTCAATGTGATTCCAGTGTCTTTGAACACAAAATGGCGTCTAAACATCAAATAAGTGCAAAACAATGCTTTTACAAGTTTAATGTGGTGAAAAGGCTGTAATAGCTGTTTCACGCAGGGAAGAGGCTTTTAAGCTGTTATATGCAGGTAACACACGTTTTAACCACTATTGCTGTGTCAGTTGTCAAATAAGCTGCATTCTTCAATGTCCCACCGAGATCAACACATTTAAGTCATAACAGCACTCTGGAGTGGATCTGCTTTCGTTTCAATGTGATTCCAGTGTCTTTGAACACAAAATGGCGTCTAAACATCAAATAAGTGCAAAACAATGCTTTTACAAGTTTAATGTGGTGAAAAGGCTGTAATAGCTGTTTCACGCAGGGAAGAGGCTTTTAAGCTGTTATTTGCAGGTAACACACGTTTTAACCACTATTGCAGTGTCAGTTGTCAAATAAGCTGCATTCTTCAATGTCCCACCGAGATCAACACATTTAAGTCATAACAGTGGATCTTCTTTCGTTTCAATGTGATTCCAGTGTCTTTGAACACAAAATGGCGTCTAAACATCAAATAAGTGCAAAACAATGCTTTTACAAGTTTAATGTGGTGAAAAGGCTGTAATAGCTGTTCACGCAGGGAAGAGGCTTTTAAGCTGTTATTTGCAGGTAACACACATTTTAACCACTATTGCTGTGTCAGTTGTCAAATAAGCTGCATTCTTCAATGTCCCACCGAGATCAACACATTTAAGTCATAACAGTGGATCTTCTTTCGTTTCAATGTGATTCCAGTGTCTTTGAACACAAAATGGCGTCTAAACATCAAATAAGTGCAAAACAATGCTTTTACAAGTTTAATGTGGTGAAAAGGCTGTAATAGCTGTTCACGCAGGGAAGAGGCTTTTAAGCTGTTATTTGCAGGTAACACACATTTTAACCACTATTGCTGTGTCAGTTGTCAAATAAGCTGCATTCTTCAATGTCCCACCGAGATCAACACATTTAAGTCATAACAGTGGATCTTCTTTCGTTTCAATGTGATTCCAGTGTCTTTGAACACAAAATGGCGTCTAAACATCAAATAAGTGCAAAACAATGCTTTTACAAGTTTAATGTGGTGAAAAGGCTGTAATAGCTGTTTCACGCAGAGAAGAGGCTTTTAAGCTGTTATTTGCAGGTAACACACTGCAAAGATGGAATTTCAAGAAAGTAAAAAAAGCCTTGTATCAAGAAAATAAGTCTTATTTTTTGTCCAAAAAGAATATTAATCTTGTCAAGCAAGTTTTGCATTAGAAAAAATATCTCATTTTAAGAAAAGTATGCCTTACTTTTTCTTGATAAGATATTCCAGCTAATTTTGAGCTAGAATGAACCAGAAAAAGAGTATAAAAATGTTTTACGATCAAACCCAGCGGGGCACCAAGATTATTTGCCTTATTTTAAGAGTAAGACCATTTGCACCACATCTCAATTCAAGAATGCCATGAAACAAGGACAAAAGTTTTTATTATTAATATTTTCATTTTCATTACAGGACAGTTGCTTGGTGAGATTGAAAACCATATGGGATATTATGCTGCAAACCAGCTGCAACATGATGTTTAGTTGCTATGCTGCTACAATAACTGATGTATTATTATTTTGATAGTGAGGTTCAAATCAAAACTGGCTTTTCAATCTGTTTGATTATGATGGATCTGGAATGCAGAAGTGCCCTTTTTTTTTGGATGTTGAATTGAGCAATTGTATTGCAAAGTTAATAAAAATTAAAACTGCGAGCAGTATCGTGACGGGCCCGAGCTTATATGCGGTCGTGGAGTGCCTGCGGTCACAGGGCAGTGTCGTGGACGCTGCCCTTGGCGCGGCCGCCTCTCCTGGCGCAAGTCGAGACACAAGCGATGGACACCGAAAGGCATCCGTCTGTCACGTGCGGTCGTGGAGTGCCTGCATTCACACGCGTGGCAGCCGCCTACCTGTGCAGCAGCCACCTCCTCGTGGCGCGAGTTTAGACACAAGCGATTGACATTTAAAGCCATCTGTCTGTCACATACACACATGTTCATGCCTTCCTGACATCTCTCCTCCTCCCCCTAGTGTGACCTCTCCTCCTCCTCTCCCTGTGTCCTCCTTGCAAGGTGAGATGAGAGGAGTAAGTTATAAAAAAAATCAGGTGTGGCTTTAACTTGGAAAAAGTCACAAAGTCAATGACATTTCCTGTCTCCAGTAGGTAGCGCTCTGACTGTGAGTGAATATCACAGTGCAGATGTGTTCAGGAAGGAACTCTAATCAAGTGTGCAAAGTTTGGAGCAGATCAGAGAACAAACACTGAAGCTACAATACTTTGGATGGTAATGACAGAGTTCAGCTGACAGCTGTATGAGATGCATGTAAAATGTGCATCTCTCCTCCTCTCTGTGTCCAGGCTGAAATGAGAGGAATAAGTTTAAAAAAAAATCCAGGTGTGGCTTTAACTTGGAAAAATTCACAAAATCAATGACATTTCCTGTGGCCAGTAGGTGGCGCTCCGACTGTGAGTGAATATCAAAGTGCAGATGTGTTCAGGAAGGAACTCTAATCAAGTGTGCAAAGTTTGGAGCAGATCAGAGAAGAAACACTGAAGTTTTAATATTTTGGATGTTAATGACAGAGTTCAGCTGACAGCAGTGTGAGATGCATGTAAAGTGTGTCATCTCTCCTCCTCTCTGTGTTCAGGCTGAAATGAGAGGAATTTAAAAAAAGGAATTAAAAGTGGCATGACTGTTGATCTGGTGTGATCCAAAGTGAAACTACATTTCAGTCACAGAGCTCACACACATGTTCATGCCTTCCTGACATCTCTCCTCCTCCACCTAGTGTGACCTCTCCTCCTCCCCCTGTGTCCTCCTTGCAAGCTGAAATGAGAGGAATTAGTTATAAAAAAAATCAGGTGTGGCTTTAACTTGGAAAAATTCACAAAATCAATGACATTTCCTGTGGCCAGTAGGTGGCGCTCTGACTGTGAGTGAATATCAAAGTGCAGATGTGTTCAGGAAGAAACTCTAATCAAGTGTGCAAAGTTTGGAGCAGATCAGAGAAGAAACACTGAAGTTATTATGTTTATGGCAGAGTTCAAGTGACAGCTGTGTGAGATGCATGTGGAGATGTGTGCCATCTCTCCTCCTCCCTTTGTGTCCAGGCTGAAATTAGAGGAATTAAAAAAAAGGAATTAAAAGTGGCATGGCTGTTGATCCGGTGTGAGGCAGATTGAGCTGCATGTGAGATTCACAGTTCCCCATGTGTCACTGATAGATCTCTGACTCCATCTGGTGGTCGCTGTGCGCCTGTGTCTCTCCCCTCTATGCTCCCCGAGTGAAGATTGAGTGAAAACCTGGCTGATTTACACACTTGGCTAAAAACATTTTTTTTACCTACTTTATCATGACTTGAGGCGGTGGGGGTTGCCCCCAACCCCCTCTAGGTTGGGGGCAACAGCCCCCAACCTAGAGGGGGGGCTGTTGCTCAGAAGATGGGCATAAAATCGGTCACATTTCATTTTGCCATTAGGTGGCGCTCTACCTGTCAGTTAAAATTGCAGTGCAGTTGTGTTCAGGACGTAATTGTTAACAAGCATGAATATTTTGGAGCAGATCGGAGAAGAAACGGTGAAGTTATAACAGCTTTAATGCCTATGGCGAAAGTTGAAAATAGTAGCGCAGTCAAGGCGTCGCTGTGGCCACGCCCCTAAATATTCTGGACATCTTTTGATAACTTTTTCTCCTTAAGGCCTTTCCAACAACATATCCAATTTTGATATCGATCGGATCAACGGTATAATCAGTTTTTGATTTTGTACGACCCCTGTGAATGGCCAAAAACAGGCAAAAACGGCCAAAAATGGCACTTTTTGGAAATTTGTGGCAGCGCCAAACATTACCCAATTTTAATGAAACTTGAAATGCATGTTCTTTGAAGCTATTGCAACATAGGTTTCGAGTTTCGTAATTTTGGGGGCAAAGGTTATAGAGTTATGCTAATTGCATTTTGGAAGCCCCACCCTCTAATGTTCATTGGCCGATATCTTCTGATAACATACATATTTTCGAAACCTTTTTGGACCACCCCCCCAGCTAGGTCGAAAGCGTATGCGTACCAAATTTCGTCCAAATCAAACCAACAGTGTCCAAGAAATGCGAAAGTTCCTGTTTTTCATCAAATCCAAGATGGCGGAAAATTTCGGTAGGCGGACTTTGGTACTCCCAATGGCTTTTTTGTAGAGGAGACTTGTCTGCACATGTGTGCAAAGTTTCATGTCAATCGGACTTACGGTGCGGCGAGGATGGCGAATCTCGCTAGCGAGCAACTTTTTCGTGGCCGAATGCGAAGATGCCAAATTCTCAAATTTTTCGCCAGACCCTATAGACACTCCAATTTCCGTTAGTTTTTTTTCACGCTCAGGCCCCCAAAACGCAGGTCGAAGTTGTTAAAGAATAATAAACATTCGAATAACAATAGGGCTTCGCAGCCCGACGTTGTCGGCGCTCGGGCCCTAATAAGAAAAAACATTCGAATAACAATAGGGCTTCGCAGCCCGACGTTGTCGGCGCTCGGGCCCTAAAAATTAACTGGGGCGGTCGGTGGCGCAGTCGATAAGGCAGCCGCCCCATGTACGGAGGCTCAGCCGGTGGCGCAGTGGATAAGGCAGCCGCCCCATGTACGGAGGCTCAGCCTCGACGCGGAGATCAGTGGTTCGACTCCCGGCCCGGCAATCTCCTTCATGCATTTCTATCTCCCCTTTCCACACTGTCTCTCTCATAATACAAATAAAAAAGCCTTGCATGGCACTCCAGCCATAAAAATTGTTTTTTTTTAAAACTGAGAAAGTTTTGGTATCTTGATTTAAGACATCACTTTTATATTTGTTATGCTGTTTTAAGAAATTATGTCTTATTTTAACTACTTTTATGCTCATTATCAATCCCAGATTAAGGTGTAATTTCTTAAATTAGTAAAGAGACTTAAATTCTAATTTTGAGTAATTTAATCTTGAATTAGTGTTTTTTTCATTGCTTGTTTTAGAAGAATTTGGATTAGTTTAAGATTTTCTGTCTAGTTTAAAGTCTCATTTTAGTCTTTCGGAGCTAAGAAATTTGGGCTTATTTTAAGAATTGCTTGTCAAGCAAAAAAAGCTTACCCCATTGGCAGATTTTTTTGCTTGATACAAGATAATTTGATTGAATATGAGAATATTTTACTTCTTTCTAGAAGGGCTGTTTTTGCAGTGCACACGTTTTAACCACTTGCTGTGTCAGTTGTCAAATAAGCTGCATTCTTCAATGTCCCACCGAGATCAACACATTTAAGTCATAACAGCACTCTGGAGTGGATCTGCTTTCGTTTCAATGTGATTCCAGTGTCTTTGAACACAAAATGGCGTCTAAACATCAAATAAGTGCAAAACAATGCTTTTACAAGTTTAATGTGGTGAAAAGGCTGTAATAGCTGTTCACGCAGGGAAGAGGCTTTTAAGCTGTTATTTGCAGGTAACACACATTTTAACCACTATTGCTGTGTCAGTTGTCAAATAAGCTGCATTCTTCAATGTCCCACCGAGATCAACACATTTAAGTCATAACAGCACTCTGGAGTGGATCTGCTTTCGTTTCAATGTGATTCCAGTGTCTTTGAACACAAAATGGCGTCTAAACATCAAATAAGTGCAAAACAATGCTTTACAAGTTTAATGTGGTGAAAGGCTGTAATAGCTGTTTCACGCAGGGAAGAGGCTTTTAAGCTGTTATTTGCAGGTAACACACGTTTTAACCACTATTGCTGTGTCAGTTGTCAAATAAGCTGCATTCTTCAATGTCCCACCGAGATCAACACATTTAAGTCATAACAGCACTCTGGAGTGGATCTGCTTTCGTTTCAATGTGATTCCAGTGTCTTTGAACACAAAATGGCGTCTAAACATCAAATAAGTGCAAAACAATGCTTTTACAAGTTTAATGTGGTGAAAAGGCTGTAATAGCTGTTTCACGCAGGGAAGAGGCTTTTAAGCTGTTATTTGCAGGTAACACACGTTTTAACCACTATTGCAGTGTCAGTTGTCAAATAAGCTGCATTCTTCAATGTCCCACCGAGATCACACATTTAAGTCATAAAAGCACTCTGGAGTGGATCTGCTTTCGTTTCAATGTGATTCCAGTGTCTTTGAACACAAAATGGCGTCTAAACATCAAATAAGTGCAAAACAATGCTTTACAAGTTAATGTGGTGAAAAGGCTGTAATAGCTGTTCACGCAGGGAAGAGGCTTTAAGCTGTTATTTGCAGGTAACACACGTTTTAACCACTATTGCTGTGTCAGTTGTCAAATAAGCTGCATTCTTCAATGTCCCACCGAGATCAACACATTTAAGTCATAACAGCACTCTGGAGTGGATCTGCTTTCGTTTCAATGTGATTCCAGTGTCTTTGAACACAAAAATGGCGTCTAAACATCAAATAAGTGCAAAACAATGCTTTTACAAGTTTAATGTGGTGAAAAGGCTGTAATAGCTGTTTCACGCAGAGAAGAGGCTTTTAAGCTGTTATTTGCAGGTAACACACGTTTTAACCACTATTGCTGTGTCAGTTGTCAAATAAGCTGCATTCTTCAATGTCCCACCGAGATCAACACATTAAGTCATAACAGCACTCTGGAGTGGATCTGCTTTCGTTTCAATGTGATTCCAGTGTCTTTGACACAAAATGGCGTCTGAAACATCAAATAAGTGCAAACAATGCTTTTACAAGTTTAATGTGGTGAAAAGGCTGTAATAGCTGTT
Source organism: Eutrigla gurnardus (assembly GCF_963514095.1). NCBI lineage: Eukaryota > Metazoa > Chordata > Actinopteri > Perciformes > Triglidae > Eutrigla > Eutrigla gurnardus. The sequence continues at coordinate 17,001 of NW_028155424.1, read as the reverse complement.
TCACGCAGGGACGAGGGATTTTAAGCTGTTATTTGCAGGTAACACACGTTTTTAACCACTATTGCTGTGTCAGTTGTCAAATAAGCTGCATTCTTCAATGTCCCACCGAGATCAACACATTTAAGTCATAACAGCACTCTGGAGTGGATCTGCTTTCGTTTCAATGTGATTCCAGTGTCTTTGAACACCAAAATGGCGTCTAAAACATCAAATAAGTGCAAAAACAATGCTTTTACAAGTTTAATGTGGTGAAAAGGCTGTAATAGCTGTTTCACGCAGGGAAGAGGCTTTTAAGCTGTTATTTGCAGGTAACACACGTTTTAACCACTATTGCAGTGTCAGTTGTCAAATAAGCTGCATTCTTCAATGTCCCACCGAGATCAACACATTTAAGTCATAAAAGCACTCTGGAGTGGATCTGCTTTCGTTTCAATGTGATTCCAGTGTCTTTGAACACAAAATGGCGTCTAAACATCAAATAAGTGCAAAACAATGCTTTTACAAGTTTAATGTGGTGAAAAGGCTGTAATAGCTGTTTCACGCAGGGAAGAGGCTTTTAAGCTGTTATTTGCAGGTAACACACGTTTTAACCACTATTGCAGTGTCAGTTGTCAAATAAGCTGCATTCTTCAATGTCCCACCGAGATCAACACATTTAAGTCATAAAAGCACTCTGGAGTGGATCTGCTTTCGTTTCAATGTGATTCCAGTGTCTTTGAACACAAAATGGCGTCTAAACATCAAATAAGTGCAAAACAATGCTTTTACAAGTTTAATGTGGTGAAAAGGCTGTAATAGCTGTTCACGCAGGGAAGAGGCTTTTAAGCTGTTATTTGCAGGTAACACACATTTTAACCACTATTGCTGTGTCAGTTGTCAAATAAGCTGCATTCTTCAATGTCCCACCGAGATCAACACATTTAAGTCATAAAAGCACTCTGGAGTGGATCAGCTTTCGTTTCAATGTGATTCCAGTGTCTTTGAACACAAAATGGCGTCTAAACATCAAATAAGTGCAAAACAATGCTTTTACAAGTTTAATGTGGTAAAAAGGCTGTAATAGCTGTTTCACGCAGGGAAGAGGCTTTTAAGCTGTTATTTGCAGGTACACACGTTTTAACCACTATTGCTGTGTCAGTTGTCAAATAAGCTGCATTCTTCAATGTCCCACCGAGATCAACACATTTAAGTCATAACAGCACTCTGGAGTGGATCTGCTTTCGTTCAATGTGATTCCAGTGTCTTTGAACACAAAATGGCGTCTAAACATCAAATAAGTGCAAAACAATGCTTTTACAAGTTTAATGTGGTGAAAAGGCTGTAATAGCTGTTTCACGCAGGGAAGAGGCTTTTAAGCTGTTATTTGCAGGTAACACACGTTTTAACCACTATTGCAGTGTCAGTTGTCAAATAAGCTGCATTCTTCAATGTCCCACCGAGATCAACACATTTAAGTCATAAAAGCACTCTGGAGTGGATCTGCTTTCGTTTCAATGTGATTCCAGTGTCTTTGAACACAAAATGGCGTCTAAACATCAAATAAGTGCAAAACAATGCTTTTACAAGTTTAATGTGGTGAAAAGGCTGTAATAGCTGTTCACGCAGGGAAGAGGCTTTTAAGCTGTTATTGCAGGTAACACACATTTTAACCACTATTGCTGTGTCAGTTGTCAAATAAGCTGCATTCTTCAATGTCCCACCGAGATCAACACATTTAAGTCATAAAAGCACTCTGGAGTGGATCAGCTTTCGTTTCAATGTGATTCCAGTGTCTTTGAACACAAAATGGCGTCTAAACATCAAATAAGTGCAAAACAATGCTTTTACAAGTTTAATGTGGTAAAAAGGCTGTAATAGCTGTTTCACGCAGGGAAGAGGCTTTTAAGCTGTTATTTGCAGGTAACACACGTTTTAACCACTATTGCTGTGTCAGTTGTCAAATAAGCTGCATTCTTCAATGTCCCACCGAGATCAACACATTTAAGTCATAAAAGCACTCTGGAGTGGATCAGCTTTCGTTTCAATGTGATTCCAGTGTCTTTGAACACAAAATGGCGTCTAAACATCAAATAAGTGCAAAACAATGCTTTTACAAGTTTAATGTGGTGAAAAGGCTGTAATAGCTGTTTCACGCAGGGAAGAGGCTTTTAAGCTGTTATTTGCAGGTAACACACGTTTTAACCACTATTGCAGTGTCAGTTGTCAAATAAGCTGCATTCTTCAATGTCCCACCGAGATCAACACATTTAAGTCATAAAAGCACTCTGAGTGGATCAGCTTTCGTTTCAATGTGATTCCAGTGTCTTTGAACACAAAATGGCGTCTAAACATCAAATAAGTGCAAAACAATGCTTTTACAAGTTTAATGTGGTAAAAAGGCTGTAATAGCTGTTTCACGCAGGGAAGAGGCTTTTAAGCTGTTATTTGCAGGTAACACACGTTTTAACCACTATTGCTTTGTCAGTTGTCAAATAAGCTGCATTCTTCAATGTCCCACCGAGATCAACACATTTAAGTCATAAAAGCACTCTGGAGTGGATCAGCTTTCGTTTCAATGTGATTCCAGTGTCTTTGAACACAAAATGGCGTCTAAACATCAAATAAGTGCAAAACAATGCTTTTACAAGTTTAATGTGGTGAAAAGGCTGTAATAGCTGTTCACGCAGGGAAGAGGCTTTTAAGCTGTTATTTGCAGGTAACACACATTTTAACCACTATTTGCTGTGTCAGTTGTCAAATAAGCTGCATTCTTCAATGTCCCACCGAGATCAACACATTTAAGTCATAACAGCACTCTGGAGTGGATCTGCTTTCGTTTCATGTGATTCCAGTGTCTTTGAACACAAAATGGCGTCTAAACATCAAATAGTGCAAAACAATGCTTTTACAAGTTTAATGTGGTGAAAAGGCTGTAATAGCTGTTTCACGCAGGGAAGAGGCTTTTAAGCTGTTATTTGCAGGTAACACACGTTTTAACCACTATTGCAGTGTCAGTTGTCAAATAAGCTGCATTCTTCAATGTCCCACCGAGATCAACACATTTAAGTCATAAAAGCACTCTGGAGTGGATCTGCTTTCGTTTCAATGTGATTCCAGTGTCTTTGAACACAAAATGGCGTCCTAAACATCAAATAAGTGCAAAAACAATGCTTTTACAAGTTTAATGTGGTGAAAAGGCTGTAATAGCGTTTCACGCAGGAAGAGGCTTTTAAGCTGTTATTTGCAGGTAACACACGTTTTAACCACTATTGCAGTGTCAGTTGTCAAATAAGCTGCATTCTTCAATGTCCCACGAGATCAACACATTTAGTCATAAAAGCACTCTGGAGTGGATCTGCTTTCGTTTTCAATGTGATTCCAGTGTCTTTGAACACAAAATGGCGTCTAAACATCAAATAAGTGCAAAACAATGCTTTTACAAGTTTAATGTGGTGAAAAGGCTGTAATAGCAGTTCACGCAGGGAAGAGGCTTTTAGCTGTTATTTGCAGGTAACACACATTTTAACCACTATTGCTGTGTCAGTTGTCAAATAAGCTGCATTCTTCAATGTCCCACCGAGATCAACACATTTAAGTCATAAAAGCACTCTGGAGTGGATCAGCTTTCGTTCAATGTGATTCCAGTGTCTTTGAACACAAAATGGCGTCTAAACATCAAATAAGTGCAAAACAATGCTTTTACAAGTTAATGTGGTAAAAAGGCTGTAATAGCTGTTTCACGCAGGGAAGAGGCTTTTAAGCTGTTATTTGCAGGTACACACGTTTTAACCACTATTGCTGTGTCAGTTGTCAAATAAGCTGCATTCTTCAATGTCCCACCGAGATCAACACATTTAAGTCATAACAGCACTCTGGAGTGGATCAGCTTTCGTTTCAATGTGATTCCAGTGTCTTTGAACACAAAATGGCGTCTAAACATCAAATAAGTGCAAAACAATGCTTTTACAAGTTTAATGTGTAAAAAGGCTGTAATAGCTGTTTCACGCAGGGAAGAGGCTTTTAAGCTGTTATTTGCAGGTAACACACGTTTTAACCACTATGCTTTGTCAGTTGTCAAATAAGCTGCATTCTTCAATGTCCCACCGAGATCAACACATTTAAGTCATAAAAGCACTCTGGAGTGGATCAGCTTTCGTTTCAATGTGATTCAGTGTCTTTGAACACAAAATGGCGTCTAAACATCAAATAAGTGCAAACAATGCTTTTTACAAGTTTAATGTGTGAAAAGGCTGTAATAGCTGTTCACGCAGGGAAGAGGCTTTTAAGCTGTTATTTGCAGGTAACACACATTTTAACCACTATTGCTGTGTCAGTTGTCAAATAAGCTGCATTTCTTCAATGTCCACCGAGATCAACACATTTAAGTCATAACAGCACTCTGGAGGTGGATCTGCTTTCGTTTCAATGTGATTCCAGTGTCTTTGAACACAAAATGGCGTCTAAACATCAAATAAGTGCAAAACAATGCTTTTACAAGTTTAATGTGGTGAAAAAGGCTGTAATAGCTGTTTCACGCAGGGAAGAGGCTTTTAAGCTGTTATTTGCAGGTAACACACGTTTAACCACTATTGCTGTGTCAGTTGTCAAATAGCTGCATTCTTCAATGTCCACCGAGTTCAACACATTTAAGTCATAAAAGCACTCTGGAGTGGATCTGCTTTCGTTTCAATGTGATTCCAGTGTCTTTGACACAAAATGGCGTCTAAACATCAAATAAGTGCAAAACAATGCTTTTACAAGTTTAATGTGGTGAAAAGGCTGTAATAGCTGTTTCACGCAGGGAAGAGGCTTTTAAGCTGTTATTTGCAGGTAACACACGTTTTAACCACTATTGCAGTGTCAGTTGTCAAATAAGCTGCATTCTTCAATGTCCCACCGAGATCAACACATTTAAGTCATAAAAGCACTCTGGAGTGGATCTGCTTTCGTTTCAATGTGATTCCAGTGTCTTTGAACACAAAAATGGCGTCTAAACATCAAATAAGTGCAAAACAATGCTTTTACAAGTTTAATGTGGTGAAAAGGCTGTAATAGCTGTTCACGCAGGGAAGAGGCTTTTAAGCTGTTATTTGCAGGTAACACACATTTTAACCACTATTGCTGTGTCAGTTGTCAAATAAGCTGCATTCTTCAATGTCCCACCTGAGATCAACACATTTAAGTCATAAAAGCACTCTGGAGTGGATCAGCTTTCGTTCAATGTGATTCCAGTGTCTTTGAACACAAAATGGCGTCTAAACATCAAATAAGTGCAAAACAATGCTTTTACAAGTTTAATGTGGTAAAAAGGCTGTAATAGCTGTTTCACGCAGGGAAGAGGCTTTTAAGCTGTTATTTGCAGGTAACACACGTTTTAACCACTATTGCTGTGTCAGTGTCAAATAAGCTGCATTCTTCAATGTCCCACCGAGATCAACACATTTAAGTCATAACAGCACTCTGGAGTGGATCTGCTTTCGTTTCAATGTGATTCCAGTGTCTTTGAACACAAAATGGCGTCTAAACATCAAATAAGTGCAAAACAATGCTTTTACAAGTTTAATGTGGTGAAAAGGCTGTAATAGCTGTTTCACGCAGGGAAGAGGCTTTTAAGCTGTTATTTGCAGGTAACACACGTTTTAACCACTATTGCAGTGTCAGTTGTCAATAAGCTGCATTCTTCAATGTCCCACCGAGATCAACACATTTAAGTCATAAAAGCACTCTGGAGTGGATCTGCTTTCGTTCAATGTGATTCCAGTGTCTTTGAACACAAAAAGGCGTCCTAAACATCAAATAAGTGCAAAACAATGCTTTTACAAGTTTAATGTGGTGAAAAGGCTGTAATAGCTGTTCACAGCAGGGAAGAGGCTTTTAAGCTGTTATTTGCAGGTAACACACATTTTAACCACTATTGCTGTGTCAGTTGTCAAATAAGCTGCATTCTTCAATGTCCCACCGAGATCAACACATTTAAGTCATAAAAGCACTCTGGAGTGGATCAGCTTTCGTTTCAATGTGATTCCAGTGTCTTTGAACACAAAATGGCGTCTAAACATCAATAAGTGCAAAACAATGCTTTTACAAGTTTAATGTGGTAAAAGGCTGTAATAGCTGTTTCACGCAGGGAAGAGGCTTTTAAGCTGTTATTTGCAGGTAACACACGTTTTAACCACTATTGCTGTGTCAGTGTCAAATAAGCTGCATTCTTCAATGTCCACCGAGATCAACACATTTAAGTCATAAAAGCACTCTGGAGTGGATCAGCTTTCGTTTCAATGTGATTCCAGTGTCTTTGAACACAAAATGGCGTCTAAACATCAAATAAGTGCAAAACAATGCTTTTACAAGTTTAATGTGGTGAAAAGGCTGTAATAGCTGTTTCACGCAGGGGAAGAGGCTTTTAAGCTGTTATTTGCAGGTAACACACGTTTTAACCACTATTGCAGTGTCAGTTGTCAATAAGCTGCATTCTCAATGTCCCACCGAGATCAACACATTTAAGTCATAAAAGCACTCTGGAGTGGATCTGCTTTCGTTTCAATGTGATTCCAGTGTCTTTGAACACAAAATGGCGTCTAAACATCAAATAAGTGCAAAACAATGCTTTTACAAGTTTAATGTGGTGAAAAGGCTGTATTAGCTGTTCACGCCAGGGAAGAGGCTTTTAAGCTGATTATTTGCAGGTAACACACATTTTAACCACTATTGCTGTGTCAGTTGTCAAATAAGCTGCATTCTTCAATGTCCCACCGAGATCAACACATTTAAGTCATAAAAGCACTCTGGAGTGGATCAGCTTTCGTTTCAATGTGATTCCAGTGTCTTTGAACACAAAATGGCGTCTAAACATCAAATAAGTGCAAAACAATGCTTTACAAGTTAATGTGGTAAAAAGGCTGTAATAGCTGTTCACGCAGGGAAGAGGCTTTTAAGCTGTTATTTGCAGGTAACACACGTTTTAACCACTATTGCTTTGTCAGTTGTCAAATAAGCTGCATTCTTCAATGTCCCACCGAGATCAACACATTTAAGTCATAAAAGCACTCTGGAGTGGATCAGCTTTCGTTTCAATGTGATTCCAGTGTCTTTGAACACAAATGGCGTCTAAACATCAAATAAGTGCAAAACAATGCTTTTACAAGTTTAATGTGGTGAAAAGGCTGTAATAGCTGTTCACGCAGGGAAGAGGCTTTTAAGCTGTTATTTGCAGGTAACACACATTTTAACCACTATTGCTGTGTCAGTTGTCAAATAAGCTGCATTCTTCAATGTCCCACCGAGATCAACACATTTAAGTCATAACAGCACTCTGAGTGTATCTGCTTTCGTTTCAATGTGATTCCAGTGTCTTTGAACACAAAATGGCGTCTAAACATCAAATAAGTGCAAAACAATGCTTTTACAAGTTTAATGTGGTGAAAGGCTGTAATAGCTGTTCACGCAGGGAAGAGGCTTTTAAGCTGTTATTTGCAGGTAACACACATTTTAACCACTATTGCTGTGTCAGTTGTCAAATAAGCTGCATTCTTCAATGTCCCACCGAGATCAACACATTTAAGTCATAACAGCACTCTGGAGTGGATCTGCTTTCGTTTCAATGTGATTCCAGTGTCTTTGAACACAAAATGGCGTCTAAACATCAAATAAGTGCAAAACAATGCTTTTACAAGTTTAATGTGGTGAAAAGGCTGTAATAGCTGTTTCACGCAGGGAAGAAGGCTTTTAAGCTGTTATTTGCAGGTACACACGTTTTAACCACTATTGCAGTGTCAGTTGTCAAATAAGCTGCATTCTTCAATGTCCCACCGAGATCAACACATTTAAGTCATAAAAGCACTCTGGAGTGGATCTGCTTTCGTTTCAATGTGATTCCAGTGTCTTTGAACACAAAATGGCGTCTAAACATCAAATAAGTGCAAAACAATGCTTTTACAAGTTTAATGTGGTGAAAAGGCTGTAATAGCTGTTTCACGCAGGGAAGAGGCTTTTAAGCTGTTATTTGCAGGTAACACACGTTTTAACCACTATTGCTGTGTCAGTTGTCAAATAAGCTGCATTCTTCAATGTCCCACCGAGATCAAACACATTTAAGTCATAACAGCACTCTGGAGTGGATCTGCTTTCGTTTCAATGTGATTCCAGTGTCTTTGAACACAAAAATGGCGTCTAAACATCAAATAAGTGCAAAACAATGCTTTTACAAGTTTAATGTGGTGAAAGGCTGTAATAGCTGTTTCACGCAGGAAGAGGCTTTTAAGCTGTTATTTGCAGGTAACACACGTTTTAACCACTATTGCTGTGTCAGTTGTCAAATAAGCTGCATTCTTCAATGTCCCACCGAGATCAACACATTTAAGTCATAACAGCACTCTGGAGTGGATCTGCTTTCGTTTCAATGTGATTCCAGTGCTTTGAACACAAAATGGCGTCTAAACATCAAATAAGTGCAAAACAATGCTTTTACAAGTTTAATGTGGTGAAAAGGCTGTAATAGCTGTTTCACGCAGAGAAGAGGCTTTTAAGCTGTTATTTGCAGGTAACACACGTTTTAACCACTATTGCTGTGTCAGTTGTCAAATAAGCTGCCATTCTTCAATGTCCCACCGAGATCAACACATTTAAGTCATAACAGCACTCTGGAGTGGATCTGCTTTCGTTTCAATGTGATTCCAGTGTCTTTGAACACAAAATGGCGTCTGAACATCAAATAAGTGCAAAACAATGCTTTTACAAGTTTAATGTGGTGAAAAGGCTGTAATAGCTGTTTCACGCAGGGAAGAGGCTTTTAAGCTGTTATTTGCAGGTAACACACGTTTTAACCACTATTGCTGTGTCAGTTGTCAAATAAGCTGCATTCTTCAATGTCCCACCGAGATCAACACATTTAAGTCATAACAGCACTCTGGAGTGGATCTGCTTTCGTTTCAATGTGATTCCAGTGTCTTTGAACACAAAATGGCGTCTAAACATCAAATAAGTGCCAAAACATGCTTTTACAAGTTTAATGTGGTGAAAGGCTGTAATAGCTGTTTCACGCAGGGAGAGGCTTTTAAGCTGTTATTTGCAGGTAACACACGTTTTAACCACTATTGCAGTGTCAGTTGTCAAATAAGCTGCATTCTTCAATGTCCCACCGAGATCAACACATTTAAGTCATAAAAAGCACTCTGGAGTGGATCTGCTTTCGTTTCAATGTGATTCCAGTGTCTTTGAACACAAAATGGCGTCTAAACATCAAATAAGTGCAAAACAATGCTTTTACAAGTTTAATGTGGTGAAAAGGCTGTAATAGCTGTTTCACGCAGGGAAGAGGCTTTTAAGCTGTTATTTGCAGGTAACACACGTTTTAACCACTATTGCAGTGTCAGTTGTCAAATAAGCTGCATTCTTCAATGTCCCACCGAGATCAACACATTTAAGTCATAAAAGCACTCTGGAGTGGATCTGCTTTCGTTTCAATGTGATTCCAGTGTCTTTTGAACACAAAATGGCGTCTAAACATCAAATAAGTGCAAAACAATGCTTTTACAAGTTTAATGTGGTGAAAAGGCTGTAATAGCTGTTCACGCAGGGAAGAGGCTTTTAAGCTGTTATTTGCAGGTAACACACATTTTAACCACTATTGCTGTGTCAGTTGTCAAATAAGCTGCATTCTTCAATGTCCCACCGAGATCAACACATTTAAGTCATAAAGCACTCTGGAGTGGATCAGCTTTCGTTCAATGTGATTCCAGTGTCTTTGAACACAAAATGGCGTCTAACATCCAAATAAGTGCAAAACAATGCTTTTACAAGTTTAATGTGGTGAAAAGGCTGTAATAGGCTGTTTCACGCAGAGAAGAGGCTTTTAAGCTGTTATTTGAGGTAACAACGTTTTAACCACTATTGCTGTGTCAGTTGTCAAATAAGCTGCATTCTTCAATGTCCCACCGAGATCAACACATTTAAGTCATAACAGCACTCTGGAGTGGATCTGCTTTCGTTTCAATGTGATTCCAGTGTCTTTGAACACAAAATGGCGTCTGAACATCAAATAAGTGCAAAACAATGCTTTTACAAGTTTAATGTGGTGAAAAGGCTGTAATAGCTGTTTCACGCAGGGAAGAGGCTTTTAAGCTGTTATTTGCAGGTAACACACGTTTTAACCACTATTGCTGTGTCAGTTGTCAAATAAGCTGCATTCTTCAATGTCCCACCGAGATCAACACATTTAAGTCATAACAGCACTCTGGAGTGGATCTGCTTTCGTTTCAATGTGATTCCAGTGTCTTTGAACACAAAATGGCGTCTAAACATCAAATAAGTGCAAAACAATGCTTTTACAAGTTTAATGTGGTGAAAAGGCTGTAATAGCTGTTTCACGCAGGGAAGAGGCTTTTAAGCTGTTATTTGCAGGTAACACACGTTGTTAACCACTATTGCATGTGTCAGTTGTCAAATAAGCTGCATTCTTCAATGTCCACCGAGATCAACACATTTTAAGTCATAAAAGCACTCTGGAGTGGATCTGCTTTCGTTTCAATGTGATTCCAGTGTCTTTGAACACAAAATGGCGTCTAAACATCAAATAAGTGCAAAACAATGCTTTTACAAGTTTAATGTGGTGAAAAGGCTGTAATAGCTGTTTCACGCAGGGAAGAGGCTTTTAAGCTGTTATTTGCAGGTAACACACGTTTTAACCACTATTGCAGTGTCAGTTGTCAAATAAGCTGCATTCTTCAATGTCCCACCGAGATCAACACATTTAAGTCATAAAGCACTCTGGAGTGGATCTGCTTTCGTTTCAATGTGATTCCAGTGTCTTTGAACACAAAATGGCGTCTAAACATCAAATAAGTGCAAAACAATGCTTTTACAAGTTTAATGTGGTGAAAAGGCTGTAATAGCTGTTCACGCAGGAAGAGGCTTTTAAGCTGTTATTTGCAGGTAACACACATTTTAACCACTATTGCTGTGTCAGTTGTCAAATAAGCTGCATTCTTCAATGTCCCACCGAGATCAACACATTTAAGTCATAAAAGCACTCTGGAGTGGATCAGCTTTCGTTCAATGTGATTCCGTGTCATTTGAACACAAACATGGCGTCTAAACATCAAATAAGTGCAAAACAATGCTTTTTACAAGTTTAATGTGGTAAAAAGGCTGTAATAGCTGTTTCACGCAGGGAAGAGGCTTTTAAGCTGTTATTTGCAGGTAACACACGTTTTAACCACTATTGCTGTGTCAGTTGTCAAATAAACTGCATTCTTCAATGTCCCACCGAGATCAACACATTTAAGTCATAAAAGCACTCTGGAGTGGATCAGCTTTCGTTTCAATGTGATTCCAGTGTCTTTGAACACAAAATGGCGTCTAAACATCAAATAAGTGCAAAACAATGCTTTTACAAGTTTAATGTGGTGAAAAGGCTGTAATAGCTGTTTCACGCAGGGAAGAGGCTTTTAAGCTGTTATTTGCAGGGTAACACACGTTTTACCACTATTGCAGTGTCAGTTGTCAAATAAGCTGCATTCTTCAATGTCCCACCGAGATCAACACATTTAAGTCATAACAGCACTCTGGAGTGGATCTGCTTTCGTTTCAATGTGATTCCAGTGTCTTTGAACACAAAATGGCGTCTAAACATCAAATAAGTGCAAAACAATGCTTTTACAAGTTTAATGTGGTGAAAAGGCTGTAATAGCTGTTTCACGCAGAGAAGAGGCTTTTAAGCTGTTATTTGCAGGTAACACACGTTTTAACCACTATTGCTGTGTCAGTTGTCAAATAAGCTGCATTCTTCAATGTCCCACCGAGATCAACACATTTATGTCATAACAGCACTCTGGAGATGGATCAGCTTTCGTTTCAATGTGATTCCAGTGTCTTTGAACACAAAATGGCGTCTAAACATCAAATAAGTGCAAAACAATGCTTTTACAAGTTTAATGTGGTAAAAAGGCTGTAATAGCTGTTTCACGCAGGGAAGAGGCTTTTAAGCTGTTATTTGCAGGTAACACACGTTTTAACCACTATTGCTGTTCAGTTGTCAAATAAGATGCATTCTTCAATGTCCCCACGAGATCAACACATTTAAGTCATAACAGCACTCTGGAGTGGATCAGCTTTCGTTTCAATGTGATTCCAGTGTCTTTGAACACAAAATGGCGTCTAAACATCAAATAAGTGCAAAACAATGCTTTTACAAGTTTAATGTGGTAAAAAGGCTGTAATAGCTGTTTCACGCAGGGAAGAGGCTTTTAAGCTGTTATTTGCAGGTAACACACGTTTTAACCACTATTGCAGTGTCAGTTGTCAATAAGCTGCATTCTTCAATGTCCCACCGAGATCAACACATTTAAGTCATAACAGCACTCTGGAGTGGATCTGCTTTCGTTTCAATGTGATTCCAGTGTCTTTGAACACAAATGGCGTCTAAACATCAAATAAGTGCAAAACAATGCTTTTACAAGTTTAATGTGGTGAAAAGGCTGTAATAGCTGTTTCACGCAGAGAAGAGGCTTTTAAGCTGTTATTTGCAGGTAACACACGTTTTAACCACTATTGCTGTGTCAGTTGTCAAATAAGCTGCATTCTTCAATGTCCCACCGAGATCAACACATTTAAGTCATAACAGCACTCTGGAGTGGATCAGCTTTCGTTTCAATGTGATTCCAGTGTCTTTGAACACAAAATGGCGTCTAAACATCAAATAAGTGCAAAACAATGCTTTTACAAGTTTAATGTGGTAAAAAGGCTGTAATAGCTGTTTCACGCAGGGAAGAGGCTTTTAAGCTGTTATTTGCAGGTAACACACGTTTTAACCACTATTGCTGTGTCAGTTGTCAAATAAGCTGCATTCTTCAATGTCCCACCGAGATCAACACATTTAAGTCATAACAGTGGATCTTCTTTCGTTTCAATGTGATTCCAGTGTCTTTGAACACAAAATGGCGTCTAAACATCAAATAAGTGCAAAACAATGCTTTACAAGTTTAATGTGGTGAAAAGGCTGTAATTAGCTGTTCACGGCAGGGAAGAGGCTTTTAAGCTGTTATTTGCAGGTAACACACGTTTTAACCACTATTGCAGTGTCAGTTGTCAAATAAGCTGCATTCTTCAATGTCCCACCGAGATCAACACATTTAAGTCATAAAAGCACTCTGGAGTGGATCTGCTTTCGTTTCAATGTGATTCAGTGTCTTTGAACACAAAATGGCGTCTAAACATCAAATAGTGCAAACAATGCTTTTACAAGTTTAATGTGGTGAAAAGGCTGTAATAGCTGTTTCACGCAGGGAAGAGGCTTTTAAGCTGTTATTTGCAGGTAACACACATTTAACCCACTATTGCTGTGTCAGTTGTCAAATAAGCTGCATTCTCAATGTCCCACCGAGATCAACACATTTAAGTCATAAAAGCACTCTGGAGTGGATCAGCTTTCGTTTCAATGTGATTCCAGTGTCTTTGAACACAAAATGGCGTCTAAACATCAAATAAGTGCAAAACAATGCTTTTAACAAGTTTAATGTGTAAAAAAGGCTGTAATAGCTGTTTCACGCAGGGAAGAGGCTTTTAAGCTGTTATTTGCAGGTAACACACGTTTTAACCACTATTGCTGTGTCAGTTGTCAAATAAGCTGCATTCTTCAATGTCCACCGAGTTCAACACATTTAAGTCATAAAAGCACTCTGGAGTGGATCAGCTTTCGTTTCAATGTGATTCCAGTGTCTTTGAACACAAAATGGCGTCTAAACATCAAATAAGTGCAAAACAATGCTTTACAAGTTTAATGTGGTGAAAAGGCTGTAATAGCTGTTTCACGCAGGGAAGAGGCTTTTAAGCTGTTATTTGCAGGTAACACACGTTTTAACCACTATTGCAGTGTCAGTTGTCAAATAAGCTGCATTCTTCAATGTCCCACCGAGATCAACACATTTAAGTCATAACAGCACTCTGGAGTGGATCTGCTTTCGTTTCAATGTGATTCCAGGTCTTTGAACACAAAATGGCGTCTAAACATCAAATAAGTGCAAAACAATGCTTTTACAAGTTTAATGTGGTGAAAAGGCTGTAATAGCTGTTTCACGCAGAGAAGAGGCTTTTAAGGTGATATTTGCAGGTAACACATGTTTTAACCACTATTGCTGTGTCAGTTGTCAAATAAGCTGCATTCTTCAATGTCCCACCGAGATCAACACATTTAAGTCATAACAGCACTCTGGAGTGGATCAGCTTTCGTTACAATGTGATTCCAGTGTCTTTGAACACAAAATGGCGTCTAAACATCAAATAAGTGCAAAACAATGCTTTTACAAGTTTAATGTGGTAAAAAGGCGTAATAGCTGTTTCACGCAGGGAAGAGGCTTTTAAGCTGTTATTTGCAGGTAACACACGTTTTAACCACTATTGCTGTGTCAGTTGTCAAATAAGCTGCATTCTTCAATGTCCCACCGAGATCAACACATTTAAGTCATAAAAGCACTCTGGAGTGGATCAGCTTTCGTTTCAATGTGATTCCAGTGTCTTTGAACACAAAATGGCGTCTAAACATCAAATAAGTGCAAAACAATGCTTTTACAAGTTTAATGTGGTGAAAAGGCTGTAATAGCTGTTCACGCAGGGAAGAGGCTTTTAAGCTGTTATTTGCAGGTAACACACATTTTAACCACTATTGCTGTGTCAGTTGTCAATAAGCTGCATTCTTCAATGTCCCCACCGAGATCAACACATTTAAGTCATAACAGCACTCTGGAGTGATCTGCTTTCGTTTCAATGTGATTCCAGTGTCTTTGAACACAAAATGGCGTCTAAACATCAAATAAGTGCAAAACAATGCTTTTACAAGTTTAATGTGGTGAAAAGGCTTGTAATAGCTGTTTCACGCAGGAAGAGGCTTTTAAGCTGTTATTTGCAGGTAACACACGTTTTAACCACTATTGCAGTGTCAGTTGTCAAATAAGCTGCATTCTTCAATGTCCCACCGAGATCAACACATTTAAGTCATAACAGCACTCTGGAGTGGATCTGCTTTCGTTTCAATGTGATTCCAGTTGTCTTTGAACACAAAATGGCGTCTAAACATCAAATAAGTGCAAAACAATGCTTTTACAAGTTTAATGTGGTAAAAAGGCTGTAATAGCTGTTTCACGCAGGGAAGAGGCTTTTAAGCTGTTATTTGCAGGTAACACACGTTTTAACCACTATTGCTGTGTCAGTTGTCAAATAAGCTGCATTCTTCAATGTCCCACCGAGATCAACACATTTAAGTCATAACAGCACTCTGGACGTTGTGATCTGCTTTCGTTTCAATGTGATTCCAGTGTCTTTGAACACAAAATGGCGTCTAAACATCAAATAAGTGCAAAACAATGCTTTTACAAGTTTAATGTGGTGAAAAGGCTGTAATAGCTGTTCACGCAGGGAAGAGGCTTTTAGCTGTTTATTTTGCAGGTAACACACATTTTAACCACTATTGCTGTGTCAGTTGTCAAATAAGCTGCATTCTTCAATGTCCCACCGAGATCAACACATTTAAGTCATAACAGTGGATCTTCTTTCGTTTCAATGTGATTCCAGTGTCTTTGAACACAAAATGGCGTCTAAACATCAAATAAGTGCAAAACAATGCTTTTACAAGTTAATGTGGTGAAAAGGCTGTAATAGCTGTTTCACGCAGGGAAGAGGCTTTTAAGCTGTTATTTGCAGGTAACACACGTTTTAACCACTATTGCTGTGTCAGTTGTCAAATAAGCTGCATTCTTCAATGTCCCACAGAGATCAACACATTTAAGTCATAACAGCACTCTGGAGTGGATCTGCTTTCGTTTCAATGTGATTCAGTGTCTTTGAACACAAATGGCGTCTAAACATCAAATAAGTGCAAAACAATGCTTTTACAAGTTTAATGTGGTGAAAAGGCTGTAATAGCTGTTCACGCAGGGAAGAGGCTTTTAAGCTGTATTTGCAGGTAACACACATTTTAACCACTATTGCTGTGTCAGTTGTCAAATAAGCTGCATTCTTCAATGTCCCACCGAGATCACACATTTAAGTCATAACAGCACTCTGGAGTGGATCTGCTTTCGTTCAATGTGATTCCAGTGTCTTTGAACACAAAATGGCGTCTGAACATCAAATAAGTGCAAAACAATGCTTTTACAAGTTTAATGTGGTGAAAAGGCTGTAATAGCTGTTTCACGCAGGGAAGAGGCTTTTAAGCTGTTATTTGCAGGTTACACACGTTTTAACCACTATTGCTGTGTCAGTTGTCAAATAAGCTGCATTCTTCAATGTCCCACCGAGATCAACACATTTAAGTCATAACAGCACTCTGGAGTGGATCTCCTTTCGTTTCAATGTGATTCCAGTGTCTTTGAACAAAAAATGGCGTCTGAACATCACAATAAGTGCAAAACAATGCTTTTACAAGTTTAATGTGGTGAAAAGGCTGTAATAGCTGTTTCACGCAGGGAAGAGGCTTTTAAGCTGTTATTTGCAGGTAACACACGTTTTAACCACTATTGCTGTGTCAGTTGTCAAATAAGCTGCATTCTTCAATGTCCCACCGAGATCAACACATTTAAGTCATAAAAGCACTCTGGAGTGGATCTGCTTTCGTTTCAATGTGATTCCAGTGTCTTTGAACACAAAATGGCGTCTAAACATCAAATAAGTGCAAAACAATGCTTTTACAAGTTTAATGTGGTGAAAAGGCTGTAATAGCTGTTTCACGCAGGGAAGAGGCTTTTTAAGCTGTTATTTGCAGGTAACACGTTTTACCACTATTGCAGTGTCAGTTGTCAAATAAGCTGCATTCTTCAATGTCCACCGAGATCAACACATTTAAGTCATAACAGCACTCTGGAGCTGGATCTGCTTTCGTTTCAATGTGATTCAGTGTCTTTTGAACACAAAATGGCGTCTAAACATCAAATAAGTGCAAACAATGCTTTTACAAGTTTTAATGTGGTGAAAAGGCTGTAATAGCTGTTCACGCAGGGAAGAGGCTTTTAAGCTGTTATTTGCAGGTAACAACAC